>NC_040040.1:29703159-29988030 GCF_003713205.1 Coffea eugenioides | reverse complement strand
TTTGTCCTAATCATAATGTACTTGCAAGAAGGTTCTATGGCTATTATGCATTACCTGTAATGCTTAAAGCATTGAATGAGGAGAGTGTACTTGCAAGTCTATTATGCATTACCTGTAATGCTTAACGTGCAAGAAGGTTCTATGTCTATTATGCTCTAAAATTCTAGCAATGGGGATTTTGGATGTCATGACTTTAGTACTTACCTTTGGCTTCTTAACAATTGAACCACCTTTGGAGTTGGAGGGCTAATTTTCAATTATGGGTTCCAATTTGGGCTGGCTGTAAAAGTTTCAAGCTGTTGAAATGTCTAAGTTTGTGTGAAGTGCGAAGTTATAGAAATTAATAGAAGATTGACAAATCTAGTTGACCAGTAATGATCATAGCCAATACTTTATTTTAGAAGCTTGGAGGATGATATAATGAAATATGAGGACTGTATGATAACATTCTTGTGTTTTGAGTTCCGATGCCATCCTTCAACTACACCCCCCCCCCAATCTGGTCCAAGTTGTAATTATGCTTCTTGTTGGAAAGTAAGTTTGAGTAGTTTGGTTCCATGCTTATTTTTCAAGTTAGTTCTTAGTAGAGCTGTAAACGAACCGAATCGAACCGAGTATCTCATATTTGAGCTCTGTTCGTTAAACGATTCGAACAATGTTCATGTTCATTCGTTAATTTTCGAACTCCAAACTTGTGTTCGTGTTCGGCTCGTTAAGCAAAGTTCGTGTTCGAATTCGAGTTCATGTTCAACTCGTTTAACATAAATGAGCCGTTCGCTAACATGCTCGAAATGCTCGAATCCAAATTATATTAAGCCTTAAATATGCCATGCAAATCATTAATCATTCTCAAAAACAATTGAAGCAATTAAGTGACTAAATTCTATTATTCATTAACTATATAACTAACATTAACATAAAAACAACAAATAAAACAAAGCAATTTGCCCTCCAAATATAAAAGTCCAGCCATAAAATTAACCCTAAAATTTGTCAATGATAATTATGTCCATGTTCGTGAACATTCGTTAAACTCGCGAACATGCTCGTGTTCGCTCGATTATTAATCGAACAAAAAAATTCGTTCGAATTCGGTTCGTTTAAGGTTTTGAACGAGCCTTTCACGAACACGAACGAGTCGAAATGAACCGAACTACTGAACAGCTCGGTTCGTTTAACAGCTCTAGTTCTTAGATTTAGTAGTGCTTGGTCATACTTACTATGGCCTCACATTTTTTGTATGATAACAAGCTTATCCTTGAGTTCCAATGCCAACCTTCAACTCCACCTGCTATAATTTAAACTTTAAATCTGGGATGGCATAGTGATTGTGCTTGTTATTGAAAAGTTAACTTTAGTAGTTTGCTTGTTGTAGGCGAAGTTGGTTTCTTAGATTCCTGTACAGTTTGGTCATACTTTTCTACTTTTCCTTCAATAGGCTGGTGAAAAGCGCAAGGAAGAGGAGACGATGGAACTAGAGGGACCTTTAGGGAAGAGTGATGCTGTAAATAAAGACCTAATTTCACTTCAGAGGGAGTTGTCAGGACTTCGCAAGTGTGGAACAATTGACTCATTTTGTCTTTTTCTGTATGGTCTCGTTCTCAAGGAAAAAGGCAATGAGGGTCTTGCTCGGGTTGTTCTCGTCGAGTCCGTAAACAATTATCCTTGGAACTGGGGTGCTTGGTCTGAGCTGCAGTCACTGTGTACTACAGTTGAAATACTGAATGGTCTTCATCTCGTTAACCATTGGATGAAAGACTTCTTTCTTGCCAACGCGTATCAGGAACTTTGTTTGCATAACGAGTCATTGGCAAAATATGAATATGTACAAGGAACTTTCAGATTCAACAATTACGTACAGGCTCAAATTGCTAAAGCTCAGTATAGTCTGAGGGAATTTGAACAAGTTGAAGTTATATTTGAGGAACTTCTGAGGAATGACCTGTACAGAGTTGAAGACATGGATATGTATTCCAATGTGCTTTATGCAAAGGAGTGTTTCTCAGCTTTGAGTTACCTTGCACATAGAGTATTTTTGACGGATAAATATAGACCAGAATCTTGTTGTGTAATTGGAAACTATTACAGTCTCAAGGGGCAGCATGAGAAGTCAGTTATGTATTTTAGAAGGGTGCTTAATTAAATAAGAATTGTTTATCAGCTTGGACATTAATGGGTCATGAATATGTTGAGATGAAAAACACCCCAGCAGCTGTTGATGCCTATCAGAGGGCTGTAGATATTAATCCGTGTGATTATCGGGCCTGGTATGGTTTGGGCCAGACATATGAGATGATGGGAATGCCCTTTTATGCACTGCATTACTTTAAGAAGTCAGTGTTCTTGCAGCCAAATGATTCTCGGTTGTGGATTACCATGGCTCGATGTTACAAATCAGAAGAGCTTCACATGCTTGAGGAGGCAATTAAGTGTTACAAAAGGGCTGTGAATTGTAATGACTGGGAAGCGATTGCACTTCATCAGCTAGCCAAGTTGCACCGAGAACTTGGTCGTTTTGAAGAGGCAGCATTTTACTACAAGAAGGATTTGGAGAGGATGGAAGATGAAGAAAGGGAAGGGCCAAACATGGTTGAAGCTCTGTCTTTTTTGGCCAGATATTGCAAAGATCAGAAGAGATTTGAAGAAGCAGAGGTGTATTGTACCCGTCTTCTAGATTATACTGGCCCGGTAAGTCCTGAACCTGTTCTCCTTAATCTAATCTCAGATTAGTTTCATACTCATTGGTTTTGATTTACTGAGTGACACTTCTTTGACCCTGATGCAGGAAAAGGAAGAAGCAAAAAGTCTTCTTCGAGGGATAAGATCTGCAAAGGATGTTGAGCTCTTCCCGCCTTAAATTCTCTCCTTCATACCCTACATGCAAATAGAAATCATGAAAGAGTCATGGAAATTGGGTTTCAGATAATTGATTGACGTGAAAAAAAGATTGACGTGAAAAAAAGGTTGAAGGGCTCACATGAAACAGCATGTATTTAGGTGGCAGAACTTCTATTGCTGTTGTTTACTTGTTAATGTACTGACAGTTTGCTGTCAGAAATTTGTTGCAGTCTTTTCACAATCTATTATTTGTTTATCCTTATTCTTTACAAGAAGTAGTCACTCTTATTGGGACCGTATTTTTATTTACTGGAAGATGGTAACTTGTATGTGCTGAAGCATTACACCTTCTGGGAAGTGGGAGTTTTGTACTGGAATAATACAAGCATTCGCCTTCAGTAAAGTGAATGCATTCTCTTTTTTACATATCCCCCCTTCCCCAACAGAAAAACCATCATCTCATCAAGGTAGCTTTCAAAAAGAATCGGATCCTTTTCAGTTGGTGAAACTTTTCTAATGCTTGGTTGTTGCTATAGCATGTCTCATCTCTCGTATGAAGTAAGCTGTGCTTCATGTGAAATCTTCCATGAGATTAATTGAAATGGAGTGGGTAGCTGAAACCAGTTTGAGGGAGTTGTTTTGTGTTGCATCATTTGGTGCCTCTTGCAAGAGTCTCAGCTAGCTATTGTCCTCAGTTATGGTTTTCGCTATCTAAATAGGTAGTCCCAAACTATCTATTTAATAGCTACTAATTAATGGGTTTAATTAGGTTACCCATTTGAAACTAATAAAATTGCATACCCATTTGTTGAAGAACAAGTTGAAAAATTGGTCACTATTTATAACTATAAATGGATAGAAAGAATGGTAGAATAGGAGGTAAATAAGTTGCGAAATTGGATAAAATATCGCACAATTTGATAGAAGTAGGGAAAGGTGAAAAGAATGTAGAGTTCGTGGGAGGGAGAACAATTGGAGTAATGTAGGAAGAGTAGGAGAATGTTGAGAGGAAAATGGCGCAAAAAAGAGAGAGCGTGAAAAAAAGGATAATAATGTTATATTTGGTGTCTTTTAATATTTCTTTAGGTATTTTTGTGATCTTTATTTATATTTTTTAATATATTTTAACGTTTTAGACAAGATACATAAAATATAATATAACTTAGATACTACAAAAATAGCATTCTTTTGATTTTTTTAAGCCCTTTTTTCATGTAACTAATATAAATAATTTATTTACTATTATAATTATATTAGACGTAAATACGTGCATAGCACGCGTTACAACACTAGTATCAAGAAAAAGCCTGGACGGATGATTAATTCAAAACTTGAAACTTAGAACTGTGGTGCAAGCTGAGATAATAATAATAGAAGCGTCTTTCTACTGTGATATAGCTGTGGCCCAAAGTATTAGGAGTCTCCTCAGAATTAGGAATGTACTCAAAACTACATAACAAAACGTTTTCCCCTAACGGTCATGCAGTTGAAAGAAACATCCCCAGCATTTTCGGTTCCCCCTCTCTCAATCTGTTATCTTACCAAGTCTTGCAGCAAAATCCGCATATATCAGCAGACTAGTTCAGTTGAGATCAATGTTGCCATTTGGCTTCTGTCTTCCTTCCTTTGAACACCAGCACTAACACTCCTTATCTTATCTAAGTAGAGCAATCCCTTTCCTTTTTTTTTTTTTTGCCATCTCTTTTGGCTCAGCCCACCTCCAATATTTTTTACATGAATACTCTTTTATTTTTGTCACACATTTCTTTGAGATGACCCTCAAAGGTGGCACCAGCCAAGCCTGCGCTGCCTGCAAGTATCAGAGGAGGAGGTGCACGGCTGACTGTCCACTCGCGCCATACTTCCCGGCTGATCAGCCTAAGATGTTCCAGAATGCTCACAAGCTTTTTGGCGTGAGCAACATCTTGAAGATTCTGAGACTGCTAGACCCCAGCCAGAAGTTGGTTGCCATGAAGTCCATCATCTATCAAGCAAATATACGCGATAAGTATCCTGTCCACGGATGTTTAGGAATCATACAACAATTGTGGTACCAAATTCAACTAGCCGAGGAGGAACTTCAAGCTATTCATGCACAATTGGCTTTCTATCGACAACATCAGCAACAAGAAGTGTCAACTGGATTGACTGATTCTATATCGCAATTGCAATTAGGAGTGGCGCCTCCAAGCAATGCCCTGTCGCTTTTTCACCAGGATGCTCCTCAAAATTATGACAATACCGTATCTGCACTGCCCATTGGATCACACCCCACTTACTCCTCCAATAGTGCCAACGCTGCCAATTACAATGCAACTTACATGGATTCCAAGGAAAACAATGCTGTAAACTCTTTATGGGTTCAACAGCCGCCCTACAACAATAGCAGTAGTAATATTAATAGCAATCCAATGGTTATGCAATCTCAGTTGATAAACTCGCAGCCCTTAATAATCCAACAAGATTGTGGCACACAAGATTATGATGAAATGCACCCATTCTTTGATACAATTGATGATAGACAGTCTTATATCGCTTCCAAGGAAGCATATGAGTCGAGGTAAATAAACACAATGAATCGCTATGTCGTTTTATCAATTTTGAGAGCATGATTCAGATTTTACAACAAGAAAGAACATTTCTATTTGGTCTCATCATGAGGTGTCTATGAATTTGCAGCTCTGAATCATCATTGAAGGATACAACACAATCTGTTGAGCATGTAGCTGAGAATGAGTTGAAGAGTGCTGCAGCGTGTTTCAGTCTCACCAGCGTTAATTAATACTGCAGAACACCATGGAAAGTGTGGAGTAGCTGGTACCAGAGAGTAGACTTGTGACTATGGTGCCTGTATTCTGCACATGTTATTTCACATATTCACAGAGTACGTTATGTTAAATTTGCATCATTTCTCTTTTACTTCAACTTCTTTCTTTTGAATACTTAGTAGTTGTTTCAGTAGGAAATGATTTGGTCATTCATTCTGTAAACCTGCACTTTCAGAACAGAGGAGTATTTGTGTCCTCCCCTCAACTAGGAATGTGATCAACTCTGTGCAGATTAATTTGCAAATGATGAGCGAAGCCATTATTCATGACGATGTATATTTGAACTCTTGAATGGACAAAACCACCTTTCTAGTTTTAAACCACCACCCCAAATCCAACTGAATCACTTTAGTAGCTCTGATAAAGAGCTTCAATGTTTTAGTTCGTACACTATCTAGGTCTTTTCTGAATTGCAAGCGGATCTCTTTCTTTTCAACTCCTGATGGTCAAAGCAAAATTAAACGGAAAAACAAACAAACGGAAAAAAGACAACAAAATACAGATTTGAGTTTCAGATAAAGGTATGAACCTTCTCAGAATCCAACGTTTGTGAAAGCTAGGACATGTGATCACTGCTCTTTGTTAGTTTAGTGTTTCTTCAAGATTAATTACAGCTAAAAGCTTTCAGTGCCTATCATGAAGCCTGCACATAACAGCTGATATCGGGTAGAATGTCATCAAAATGTACTGTGAAAAATGTTGTCTAGAGCAGCAAAAACCTACCAACTACAGATAATTCTGTAAGATGGCTATAGCTGACAAAGCTACTGAAAGTAACTGGACCAAAAATGTTGAAAATAACCTAAGATTCTAAGACTATTCAATTACAGTGTTAGCTAAGCCTTAATCTGAAGGGTCTTAATCCCCATACAGGATCCAAGAATCTATAACAAATCATTTTGAATTGAAAATAATCCAATTTATTAAGCTTTAAGAGATTTACTGGTTTAGGTTGAATCATTAACCCTCTAAATTATCTTAGGAATAGAAGATTTAACTGAGATAGATTGACGTAGTCAAAGAATACCAGTGACACAAATTAAGAATGGGTAAATGGGGAAGATCATACTACGGTTTAAAGTATTATGGGGAACTTAAAATACAAGAAGGTGATTATTACCTTGGGATTACTTTTGTGTAAGGTAGTTGCTATACATTAAACCTGCATCTCACGCTTGAGGTCAATCAAATGATGACCCTTACCTCAAAAAACACTCAAAAAGCACTAGATTTTAACTTGCCCCGCCTACCAAGTCCTTGAAGGAGAGCAGCACTCACAAGTAGATTAATAGGAAGGTCATTTCTTCACTGTTCCAATTATTTCTTTCCTTTGTTTGTTTCTCCTAGAATTGCATTTTAAATTGCTGAATATATCAGGTTCACCTACTTTTGTGAAGTAAAATATTTGAAGGTTTACTGATCTACTTAGCATCCTCCTGTTACACGTACTTTGTTGGCTGTTTGATAACTTAAAAAGTACATAAAAATCCCTGCCAGTGATTAAAAGTGCAGCCAGCGAATGCATTTGATCTGAGTTTGTATTGCAAAAGAAAACCCGAAAAGAATAGTTCTTAGAAGTTATGAGCTTGGTGGATTAAAACTGTTTCCTTCTTTTACAATGTCATTTAATTTGTTTTCCAGAAGGGGAGGGGATTGGGGTAACAGAAGCGGGAAGAGAGTATGGACATGGTGAGAATCAAACTATTGTTCTGAGATGATGATACAAGACAGTTTTCTGAGTTAGTTACTTTTATGCTTTCTCTTAAGACTCTGAAGATTGACACTAGTAACAGCCAAATGACTTCAAATCAAGAAAACTAGACCATGGTGTAATGCAACTTTTATTACCTCCCCCAGCATAAAATGTCTTTTCTATTCTTTTATCTCTGATGTACTTCGTTTTCTCCAGTCAATTCATAGACCAAAAATAAAACAAAAAAAAAAAAACTTGGAACAAAATTACTTCTCAATATTCAGATTCTACAAGTAGCTATTTAACTTTTACTTTTTGTGAAGATCATACATGTTTAGTGCATCTCAATTGATTAATACATTTCATTTTCCTACAAGTATTTCATTATTAAACTTTTCTATTTTGTTACTGATAAAATGTGTATAAACACATAAATATACATTAGATTAGCTTTGTCCCCAGTGAAAACATATCTTTGCTCCCCCTGCCCCTGCTCATACTGTTTTTAGCAAAACATTCAGCTTAGAGCAGTAATGAGGTGTATGGGCAGAAAAGCATCACTAATGGAGTTGACGCCTTGCTATTGGTAGAATAAGGAATTTCAAACTTAAAATATTACTTATTGTTTATGAAATGATGATGATGCAAAGTCTAGGACAGTATCAAATTTCTTCAGGAAAATGAGAAGACAGAGTATGTGCCAATTCCTAGTTTCTTCAAGCTATTAAAATAATGCAAGGCAAGTAATAATTTCTTATCTGTATAAAACGGACTAAATTGTATTACAGCTTTGTCAGATCAGTTGTCACACACTCACTGTGTATTTGGCTTATAGAAGCCTGGTATTGTATGAACCACAATGAGGGCACTTGTGATACAGCCAGTGGAAGGAAGCATTTCCTTTCCTTTCACAGTCATTGCATAGAATAACCTGTGAATCATAACAAATTTCAATATCAGGAGTTACTAACCTGGCAACGGTTGGATGATAAACTAGCATCTTGAATAAGATAATAGATGATCAACCTGAATTCGACTTGAATACTCCTGCGGAACTTTCTCTTCAGCTAATAGTGCGTCTAACATTCCAAAATACACCAGAATGCAAACAAATAAACGTTGTTTCCTGATTCTTCACTTGTAATTCATTTAAATGAAAGTCATAGGTTGATCATTCTGGTGCTTAAGGCTGGCATACAAGGGCTGTGATAACTGACAGTCAATCACTTCTAAATTATTAACTAACAGTGACCGAAAGATGAATAAGAGAAGAGACACTCAGAAGGTAAAATATTCACCTAATGTAGATTGGGGATCGAACAAGCAGATTGGTAAGTGTTCCAAAGCGGTATGATGAGCCCCCTTGGCTCCATCATTGGAGACAGTGCTGCTGGTCTAGATGGTTTTAATGGTAAATTTTTTACTACTAAATGGGAGATTGTAGCATCGGATTTATATAATGCTATTATTAGTTTTTTTCTGTGGTTCAGAGTTGCCAATGAGCTTCATGACTGCTTCTAGGATATTAATTCCTAAAGTTCAGCAGCCTCAACATTTCTCCCAATTTCGACCCAGAAATCTTTTTAACTTTGTTAATGAAGTTGTCTCAAGAGTATTATCTAATCGGCCAGCTAAGATTTTGCCCAAGTTGATCTCCCCACAGTAAAGTGGTTTTGTGGGTAGTAGAACAATCACTGATAAATTTCTCCTAGATCAAGAGTTAGTGGCTAGTATGGGCAAGAAGAATAGGGGGAAATGTGGCAATTAAGTTAGATATGGCCAAAGCGTACAATAGAGTCTTTTGACCTTTTTTACTTCAAGTGCTTAGCAGGTTTGGATTTGGTGAATGATGGGTGGATGTAATATGGCGTTTGATTTCAAACTATTGGTTTTCTATAATTGTTAATGAGGTTCCACAGGGAATTTTCAACTCGACAAGGGGCTTGCGACAAGGTGACCCATTTCGCCTGCATTGTCTGTTATAGGAGCTGAGGTGTTCTCCCGAAGTCTTAATTCTTTATTGTCTAAGCCTGGATTTATGCCATATAAAGTTCCAGTGAGGTGCTGGCCATTAACGCACTTAGCATTTGCGGACGATATTATTATTTTTTCCAGTGCCTCGCGTCGTTCATTGTAACTAGTGATGAATGTTATTCATGGTTATGAATCTGTTTCAGGTCAAATGGCGAATATCTAGAGAGCTGTTATATGTGTCATTCAAAGCTGCCTTCGGTTCATCGTTTTTTAATTACTCTTGTTACTGGTTTCCAGCTTATGTCATTTCCAGTGAGGTACTTGGGAGATCCTTTGTATTGTGGAAGGAGGAAGGTATAGTAGTTTAATGATATGTGCCAGTCTATAGTGAAACGAGTTTTATCTTGGAAGCATCGATTGTTATCATCAGGAGTTAAGTTGGTTTTCATCAAACATGTCTTGCCTTCCATCCCTTTGCATGTCTTGGCAAGTGCAAATCCCCCGAAAGCTATTTTCCGCATAATAGAAAAAGTGTTTGCTGATTTTTTATGGGGTGCGAACGATGAAGGACATAAACATCATTGGTTGAAATGGCACGATTTGTGCTTGCCTGGTGTAGAAGATGGGGCAGGAATTCATTTCTTGCATGATATTTTTCGAGCTTTGTCGTTGAAGCTATGGTGGAATTTTTCAAAGCAAAAGTCTCTCTGATTGTTTTTATGTTGCAAAAATATTGTGGGGGGATTCATCCATGTAGTGTCAGTTTTACTTCTTCTAGCTCATCTAGTTGAAAAAGGATGCTATTGCATCGACATGTTGCTAAAGAACATATCACATGGATTCTTAGTGATGGATCTTGTCATTTTTGGCATGACAACTCGATGGGCATTATGCTTTATGTCGACATACAAAAATCAGTGCACATCATCAAGTCAGTGATTTTGTTTTGGATGGGTATTGGCATCATTTTTTGTTGCAAGAATGGCCGCCAGAGTCAATTATTTCTGAGGTCTCAAGAATTCAGCCTCCTTCATCTTTAGTAGCAGACCGTATGGTTTGGGATTTGACAAGAGAATTTTCAGCCAAGTCAGCTTTTTAGCTGGTTAGATATGGACGAGGGGCTGGAGCGGTTGTCAGACAACCGCTCATAAACTGACAACCGCTCATAAACTTTTCATGGCCAAGATGTGGTGGGCCCATCATCAACGGCCAAAATGAAATCGAACAAAATGGAGATGAGTGTAGAGGATTGTTGCTTTAATACAAGTTTAACTTTTAACTCCGTTTGGTCTGGCCGTTAAGGGTATGAAAAATTCAAAATCAAAATTTCAAAATCAATTTTTGGTACGATCGGCGGGCTTTAAAACTCTTTTAACTTAAAAGATGTGGGAAGAAAATGGCGGTAGTGGATTTTCTCTGAACACAATACATTGTCGCTGTAGCTCCTTTTGTTCTTCTCCTCTCAACAAATTATTTCGCATAATATAGACATAAATTTTTGTCTTCTTCTATTCCAACTGTTAAATAAACCCTATCAAAACGGGCATCTTTTCTGAGGTGTGTACAAGATAATTGTGAAGATCCGCTGCAGCAACAATACACGCCAATTTAAGTAGTGGATGACTGAGATAGATATTCATCGAGTAACAAATGCATAGCCGAGACTTGTGAGCGGCCCATCTGAAATTTACTGCATGGTGAACTCTGTCCAAGGTAAACGCTAATATTATATGTAATTTGATTGTAATAAATGTGTTATTTAGTGAAGCATGATTTAAAAATTATAAGAAGTATGTCATTATCCTTTTAGAGAGAATGGTTAACTTGTACAATAAAGATCCCGTACAGAATTTCAAAATATAAATAAGGATGTGTACAGATAAAATAACATAAACGTAAAAATAACTTAACAATGTGACCAACTTAAAAAACTACACAAACGATATAGACAATGTATAGATTTTGAGAACTCTGTCAAACCTTACGCTATGTAAAAGTGTATGAGGCATACATGCATTTGTTATGTTACAAGTTGATATAAAGGGTGTACACATTGTTATAAAGTGTGTACATATGATTGTAAATATGTAAATACTGATATTATACACAAATTGGTTATAATATTTGTTTGAAATGTATATATTATATATGAAATATGCTATGCAAATTATTAGAGTTATGTGATTACCTATTACAGAGAAGATACACATCCATAAAAATTATTTTACAAAATGTTGTAAGGTGTGTACACGTCGTTATAAAGTATGTACATATGTGAATACAAATAATTAAGTGCTTATGATGTGAATAAAGAAATAAAAAATAAATATAATTGTTTGTCCTGAAAAACAATAGCAAAAAATGCTTTTGTCGAATACAGCACAATGGAGGAAGCATTGTGTCCTAAGATCGGCATGGAGTTTCAGTCAGAAAATGAGGCATACAACTTGTACAATAGGTACGGATTAGTTGTTGGGTTCAGTGTTCGGAAAGACTACTTGAACAAGGATAAAGACGGTGTAGTTACATCGAGAAGGTACACATGTCGCAAAGAAGGTTTCAAACGACGGTACGAAGGAGATGTAAAACCAAAAAGAACTCGGGCTGAAACAAAAACCGGATGTGAAGCTAAAATTGGGATAATTTTGAACAGAGAAACAATGAAATATCAGGTTCGAGATCTGGTAATCGAGCATAATCACACACTACACATTTCAAAATATGCTCATATGATGCATTTGCAAAGAAAAGTAAGTATTTCTCAAGGAGTCCAAGCTGAGATTGCAAATGATGCAGGAATATCCTTGAAACAATCCCATGAACTCATGAGAAAAGAGGCATGTGGATTAGGCAATATTGGCTACACTCGTGATGACTTAAAACGCTATCTACGAACAAAGAGAGAGAGGGTTTTATACTTTACATAATATGCATTATAGTTCACTGTTAGTTATTTAGGTATTACAAATTAATGTTTTACTTGTACACATTGGTTATTAAGGTGTACATATTAGTGATAGGATGTTCATCACATGTTATTTATTTTTGACATAGTAATATCACATTTTGTATATATTAGTTGGTACACATTACGGCGATCTCTTGATTTAATAGCATTTACATGTTGTTGTTTTATGTGTACAAACAGATATATATGTTGTACGCATTGATTGATACCATGTACTGCTGGTTATTTTGTTTTGAAATATCGTTATTACATTTGGACACATGATTACACCTTTGGATAAAATTTTTTACAGATTTGCTCGCATTTATTTTTTAAATCGTACAAGTTACAATTATTTATCACCCATTGTTTAGTTTTGAGATCGTGTTATTATTCTGGTACACGGTGTATTTTAGTTGGTACACATTACGGTGATCTCTTGATTTAATAGCATTTACACGTTGTTGTTTTATGTGTACAAATTGATATATATGTTGTACGCATTGATTGATACCATGTACCATTGGTTACTTTGTTTTGAAATATCGTTATTGCATTTGGACACATGATTACACCTTTGGATAAAATTTTTTACAGATTATTAATTTATTTGCTCCTATTTATTTTTAAATCGTACAAGTTACAATTATTTATCATCCGTTGTTTAGTTTTGACACCATGTTATTATTCTGGTACACGGTGTATTTTAGTTGGTACACACTACAAAAAGACCTTTTCAAATTTGTTGCATAGTTACTTCAATTTAATGCATTGATTATGTGTTATATTCATAGTAACCCATAAGTTTGTAGTATAACTTTACAATGTATTCATTTATGGTCATGTATGTACTGAATTTTGATTTTTGTTTAGATTACTTTCGGTTGATTTTTGTTTACATATTGTTAATTCAGTTGAACACGTTATTATACATTATGTACACATTTGCATCATAATTTTCGTACACCATAGCATCTTAAATTTTGAACACAATGTGTATTTAATTTTTACAAATTAGTTATTTTGCTGTTATACACAGTGTTAGCATGACTTTGCAACTAATGTAATGTGCTACTCGTGATAACAGTCATTCAGTGAATTAAATTTTGGATCATCCCCAGTTATTCACTCAGATATGCAGTCTTGTAGGATGGTAAGTGAGATATTGCACTTGTGTGGATAATCAAGATTTTGGACAAATTTACAGTATCTTATTCAGTACAATACTGAAATCTATCCCGATGAACCTAAAATCACTCCTCAAATACTGGCTACTCATAATATCGTATTCAAGATCGTAACAATCTCCCACTTTTGATTCCTAACGATCCTGTGAGCAAGACAAAGTACAGTTCATTCACCGAATTCTTAATGGTCAGTAATTCTTTAAAAAAATTTATTTAAAGTTATTATTTAAAATTATTCATACCTTGCTACAAGACTATTGTAGAGCATGCTTTTATGAACACTGAATATTTGATTTAAATAATTTATTACTTGTTTCAATGATTGCCAGACTCCCATTGTGGCTTCTGTGGAAAGGTCAAAGAGCAGTACCCCTATACATATAAGCGACGAAGAAGTGCAACTACTTACGATATAAATGGGTAGAAGCTAATTGCATTCCATGAATATGTATGCTAAGATGTCAAATCTTGTGACCCTTTTGGAACTGGATTGGATCAATGTAATACTAAAATGATTGTTTTCTTTTTATATTAGATAGTAGTTTGACAATTGCAATCAATGCAGAATAGTTTTAGACCATTTACATCTCTTTAATTTAGTACAAGAAGTTATATGTCCAACCCTGTCTACCGCAAACAAAAAATTCTACATGTACCAACAGTAATGAACTTTGCTCCCAACAAAAAATTCTACATGTCCCACTAGTAGTAAAAACTTCATAACTGATGAACTTTGCTCCCAACAGTAATCCCAAAAGGAGATAATTCTACACAACACAAGTACAAAATTCTACGCAACACAACTATAAATTACTAGATATTTGTCAATCATTTATTACAACTGATTTTTTCGTTGGGGAGGGATATTTAACAACTCAAGGATGGATTTGGCCTATTCGTTATGCTCAGTTGCAACCATTATAGACACATATTGCACTCGATACTTCCACATGTTGTCCTATCCAAACATTGAAATAATCAGCACCATATGTTATACATAAGTCATTATCAAAATACTTGCTTCCAAAAAATTTCTATAAATCAAAATAATATATATACCTTCGTAATGCGTATGCCTAATCTTCCATTCCAGTGCTCCAAAAATTTCATTATGAACACACCACAATCATAACTGAAACACGAGGTATACATTGTCATGAGAACCAGATAATTGGACATACAAGTTTTACCTTACCATCCTAATAATATAACTTAGTATTTAGTTATATTCCAAAATAGAATATAAATAAACTCTTATTTACAGTACATATACCTATTGTGTGGAGACTGTTGAGGCACATCTGCGACTTGCAATATAAATTCCTTGAAATCCACCGACTTATCAAATTGTTTTGCCATTATTAATCTCAAGGTTCGCTTCTGCAACATACAAATATAATTTTACTGATTACACTTTCACACTAGTTATATAATTTAAAGCCATGGAACATATGCATTAAAAATGCAAGTTATAAATAGTATTTAGATTTCACCAGTCGTCGTAAGATGTTAGTCTCTCGAACCCGTGACGAATCAACTCGTGAGTCAAGGAGATGAACAATGCCTTGTGCAATATCAAATGAGTATACAAACCCAATTGTGAATCAAATAAGTATATATTAATCGTGGTGTGCCAACCCAATTGCACCAGTTGTAACTTAACCTTAACTATCAATCAATTTTGTGATTTCAAATAAGAGACATTTATGGTCACCTATATTCCATTCATCCCCAATTAACTGAGTATTCCATCACGTCAAAGAGATGAACAATGCCTTGTGCAATATCAAATGAGTATACAAACCCAATTGTGAATCAAATAAGTATATATTAATCGTGGTGTGCCAACCCAATTGCACCAGTTGTAACTTAACCTTAACTATCAATCAATTTTGTGATTTCAAATAAGAGACATTTATGGTCACCTATATTCCATTCATCCCCAATTAACTGAGTATTCCATCACAAAATTTTAACTTTCATGTGAACACAATATGATAATGAGAAAATTGTGTAGGATGAAATTTTCAGGCAAATAAGAATATCTCACAAATAAGAATTTCTCACAATCGATCATGCTTTTAAAAATCATCAGGTAACTATGTTCAGTGCTCAAACACATGGACAATTTTATGGAATATTCAGCATCTTCAGTGGCTGGCCATTCCAAAATTGAATCACTGCAACATATAAATCACCCCTGTGAGTTACTTATGCAGTAATTATCGCGTGAAATTATTTCCAATTACAGTAAAATCATAAATTAAGATTGTTGCAAATAGTAAAGGAAAGTATATTTTAATCATTTCAATCAAAGAAAAGCTTAAACAGTTTAAACAATTAGACATCAACAAATCGTAGCTTACCATTGATTGGGTCAGAAAGGACATTAAATAAATAGGCATGCAGGTTTCAACATCATGTAGGTTTCAACATCATTTTGGGCTACTATGAGAATTCAGGAATGTGGGCAATAGGGCTTTGGGCATCTACTGCATCTGTTTTGGTAGCATTGGTACTCTTCCTCGTAGACATCACAAGATACAGGCATTTCAGCCCTTATGGAAATCCTATTTTCAAGTTTACCCAAGTAATAGTAGCAACAATAAGGAACTAGAGAGTGGAGGGGCCACAAAGTGATGATGAATTATTTGAAGTTGAAGGAAAGGAAAGTTCTGTAACTAGTTCGAGAAAGATGCTCCACACCCATGGTTTCAAGTAAGTTCTAAAAGCTTTTGATGCCCAATAAAAGCCAATCTAACTACAAGTCTGCTCCTAACTTTATAGAATTTGTTTGATCAAATCATAAGTCAGGATTGCCTTGTGTACCACGGGTTCTTGGATACAGCTGCATTCATTGCTTCAAGAGATTTCAATGAGAAATAGGGATATCATAACTGGTAACGTCTATGCCCTATTTCTCAAGTTGAAGAAGTTAAGTGCATACTGAGACTACTGCCAATTTGGCTATGCATTATAATTTATTCAGTGGTATTTACTCAGATGGCATCCATATTTGTTGAGTAAGGTGCAGCCATGAAGACAAAGATGTGGAACTTCGAGATCCCTCCTGCAAGCATGTCTAGTTTTGACATATTGAGCGTGGCAGTTGTCATATTTTTCTACAGGAGAGTCCTCGATCCAATAGTAATCAGAATTAAGGAGAGTGATGCTAAAGACCTCACTGAGACTAAAGATTCCAAAGGGCTCACAGAGCTTCAAAGGATGGGGATTGGATTCACAATAGTAGTAGTGGCAATGCTTTTGCCAGGAACTGTGGAGAATTATAGGCAAAAATATGCTAGAATAGATTGCACAAACTGTGAAGACTCAAGCTCATTGAGCATCGTCTGGCAGGTCCCTCAATATGCTTTAATAGGTGCTTCAGAAGTTTTCATGTACGTAGGCCAACTGGAGTTCTTTAACTATCAAGCTCCTAATGGACTTAAAAGCTTTGGTAGTGCACTTTGCATGACCTCGATTTTCCTGAGAAACTATGTTAGCAGTCTTTTCTATTGAGCATGGTCATGAGAATATCTGCCAGAGATGACATGCCTGGTTGGATCCCAATAAACCTTAACAACGGTCATTTAGACAGGTTTTACTTCCTCTTGGCTCGTCTAACCATAATAGATTTGGCAGTCTACATAGCCTATGCTAAGTGGTACAAGAGTGTCAAGATTCAAGGGAAGTATGTGGAAGACACCGAAAAAGAGGACTGTGGAGTTTGATACCAGTGACAAATATAATGCCTTACAGGCATTCAATGGTAAAATTATCTAAATAAGACTGGGAAATTGTGGTTGCAACAGAAGTTTTGTACAGATTTAAAATAAAACTGTCTGAATTTTATTCCTCCACTAGATTATGAGTTAAGAACTTTTAACAATCACACACTTTTCATGACTCATGTACTGGCCTTAAGTTATGCAAGACTGCATGGTCCAATTGATTTTTTCATGATGCAAATTGCGAATAAAAACAAACTCTACATAGGCGAGGAGAGATAAGAAGTAGATGAATTGCAACTAACTCCAATTTGATGGCAAATACTATTCAATTAAGACAAATGAAGATGAGATACAAACTTTGCTCTTGCAAAGATTGCAGAAGCACTTCACCAGAGTAAAAATTGAACCTTAACAAAAAAATCACAAGCAAAAGAGACCTACCTGTAAAACAGTCAACGAGAAGCCAATGCTATACAGGCAATGGTAAAATTATCTAAATAAGACTGGGAAATTGTGGTTGCAACAGAAGTTTTGTACAGATTTAAAATAAAACTGTCTGAATTTTATTCCTCCACTAGATTATGAGTTAAGAACTTTTAACAATCACACACTTTTCATGACTCATGTACTGGCCTTAAGTTATGCAAGACTGCATGGTCCAATTGATTTTTTCATGATACAAATTGCGAATAAAAACAAACTCTGCATAGGCGAGGAGAGATGAGAAGTAGATGAACTGCAACTAACTCCAATTTGATGGCAAATACTATTCAGTTAAGACAAATGAAGATGAGATACAAACTTTGCTCTTGCAAAGATTGCAGAAGCACTTCACCAGAGTAAAAATTCAACCTTAACAAAAAAATCACAAGCATAAGAGACCTACCTGTAAAATAGTCAGCGAGAAGCCAATGCTATAACCACCAGTATCATGTGATGCCTCAGGATCAGGGTTTCAATTGGAATCTCCAACTATGGATTTGGGTGTATTCAAGTCAACCTGCTGGGCAGCTTTTGTCTCAAGAAGCTCTCCAACAATAACATGGTTCTCTGCAATCATAATGATTTGTTCAGAAAGTAGTGAAGTAATTACAGGCATTAAATTAAAGAAAAGAGAGGTACTCATATCTAACAAAAAATCCTAACAACAGTTTCCACAATGGAATCAATAAGTTCTTTTGCAGAAGCCTGTGCTGTTCCACTAGGAGACATTACAGAGAAATTACTAGTTCTTTTCTCTTGAAACAATGAACCTCCTCAAAAGGGTTATTTGCTTACATTTATTTTTTAAATCGTACAAGTTACAATTATTTATCACCCGTTATTTAGTTTTGGCATCATGTTATTATTCTGGTACACGGTGTATTTCAGTTGGTACACATTATGGCAATCTCTTGATTTAATAGCATTTACATGTTGTTGTTTTATGTGTACAAACTGATATATATGTTGTACGCAAACTAACTAAGCTTGCAACCTAAAAAATAAAAAATAAAAAAGATAACTTTTTTACAAACATAATTTCAACACTTTTAACTGCTCAGCTGAGCTACCCAGCTCGAAATAAACAAAGCTCCAAAATTTCTTCAATGCATCCCACGAAAACTAATGTGAAACTTCAAGACTCACTAAAATAAGAAATTAACTTGAAAATTCCAGAAAATTTTGACCCCAATGAATTAAAAAAAATATAAAGAAATGAAGAGTATCAATGTTGCGGATAAATATTATAAGGGCAACAGAGGAGACAAGGGCATAGGCAGCGCAGAGAGTGTAAAAGATCCTATCTTGCCATTCAACGGATTCGTTGATCTTGTGCCACCAGTTGGCCTTGATTAAATCTGAAATCTCCAACTATTGCAACACCTCAGGGCCTTGGATTATGCAGTTTCTCCTCCTCCAAAAAACACCGTGGGTCTTCTTTAGGAGGAATTCAGGCAGTTGTTTTGGAAATCAGCAGACAACGAGGAGTGAAATGGGAGTGATTTTGTGGAGTGAAACGGCAGTTCTTTTGTGGAGTGATTTTTTGCATTAGCAGACAACGGGGAAAGGGTTTGGGAAATGGGGAAAGTGAAATGGGGATTTCTGATAAAAATGAACTTTTCATTAATAATTTGGGCGGGATAAATTTGTTGCATGCAAACGCCGTTTGACGATGATGCTCCATCCGTTTCCAAAATTTTTATTTTTTAAATTGCCACTCAATAAAACGACGCCGTCTTCTTCAACTGATATAAATTTGCGACGTGGCTTCGTTTTGGCCATTGATGATGGGCCATCACATCTTGGCCATGAAAAGTTTCTGGACGGTTGTCTGACAACCGTCCAGGCCCCTGGTCCGTTAGATATACACTCAATCCTTCATTTGTGTTTTCTAGGATATGACATTCTGCTTTGATGGACCCAAATAAATAAATACATATAAATCCACGGAGCAATCAAGAAAAATGATACAGAGGCAAAGGAATTTACTTCTTGTATTGACAAAAAACTGCGGCTACACTACTCATAATAAACGACGACCACAAGGCTATTCTGAGGCTACTAACTCTCATACCCAAGATATCCAAGACAAAGACAACTTCGGACGCCAACTACTAATACTAACATAGGAATTAATCCAATGCTTCACACTACACAACACAATCAATGCACCTATCTAGTCAACCAATTAAACAAAGACATGTGACCATTAATTATTGATGCTTCGTTAATATTGTTACATTGCCTCCCTTAAACCAAGCTCCTCTAATTTGGACATACCCAACATCTTTTTCAACTTGACAAAAGTTTCCTTCTTCAATGCCTTGATAAAAATGTCAACCACTTGCTCTTCAGTTCTGTAATAATCAACCTCAATCTCTCTCTTTCGAACCAACTCACGTATGAAGTGATATTTAATATTAATATGCTTGCTATGCCCATGGAATACTGGATTCTTGGATAATTCAATCGTTGATTTACTATCACAATAAATCTTCGTAGGAACAATGCTGCAATATATTCCGCTTCTACCGTAGACAATGCAATCACTTGCTACTTCTTAGAACTCCAAGAAAATACTCCCGAGTCAATGAAAAATGCAAAACCTGATGTACTCTTCCTCTTGACTGTATCACTTGTCCAATCACTGTGTAGCCAAACAACTCAACTATATCATTTTCTGAATAAAAAATGCCATCACTGCGAGTATCTCTAATATACCTCAAAATCCTCTTAGCCGCCTACAAATGTGACTGATGTGAATTTTTCATGAACCTGCTAATCAAACCAGCAACAAAATTGATATTTGGCCTTGTAGATTTTAGATACCTTAAATGTCCTACCAAACTTTTAAAGTATGTAAGATTTACAGCACCCTTCTTGATCAAACTCAATTTTTCTTCAACTAGTGTCATAATCGATTTCGTTGTATCCATCTTGAACTTCTTTAAAATATCACCTGCACATTTCTTTTCAGATATAAAAATTTCACTGTCAGACTGAAAGACTTCAACTTCCAAAAAATATGACATGAGTCTCATATCTGTCATTTGAAACTGTTTAATCATAACCCTTCTAAACTCTGCAATTATCTCTGGATTATTTTCTATAAAAATTAAATCATCTACATATAAGCATACAATAAGAATATCACCACGAGCAGAAAATTTAATATATAAAGTGTGCTCATATGGACACCTCTAAAAATCACGAGTCAGAAAATATGAATCAATTCTTGTATACCACCATCTTGGAGTTTGTTTCAATCAATATAAGGCTCTTTTCAATTTATACATTTTATTTTCTTGATCTCTTCTGACAAATCCTGTTGGCTGCTTCACATACAACTTTTCATTAAGAATTCTATTCAAAAATGTTGATTTCACATCCATTTGAAAAATTCTTCAATTATTTTGGCAGGTAGAGAAATTATCATACAGATAGTGTCAACCCTGGCAACGGGTTCAAATACTTCAAAATAATGAATCTTGGATTTCTACTTGTATGCCTTCACCACTAATCTCGCCTTGTATCTATCAATTTCTCCACTGAATTATTATTATTATTATTTTTTTTGTATATCCACTTCACTCTAATGACTTTTTTACCAGTTGGAAGAGAGGTAAGCTCCCAAGTATCATTCGTCTCTATTGCATGAATTTCTTCATCCATTGCTTTCACCTAACGATCATCACAAGCTGCCTCCTCATACATAATTGGGTCACAATCTGCAAACAAAGCAAAATTAATAATATTTTCGTCAGAAAGAACATCATCTGGTGTAATAACATAATATTGTAGACGAGTTGACATCTGTCGCTGACGCTGTGGACGTCCAGTTAACTCAGTCTGTGGACCCTAAACAACTGGTGATGGTTGAACATCATCATTAGCATCCTTTTGCTGATAATTTGGAATCACCTCTCCTGCTTTAGGATCTCCAATAGACCAGTTTCAAATATTTCTTTCATTAAAAGTCACATCTCTACTCACTATCACCTTTTTTGTCATAGGATTATACAACTTGTAAGTCTAAGAGACTTCACTATAACCAATAAATACACACTTCTCGCCCTTGTCATCAAGTTTCTTTCTTAATTGATCAGAAACATGGAAATAAGTGATACACCCAAAAACTCTGAGATGACCAACAAATGGTCTTCTACCATTCCAAACTTCTTCACGAGTTCTTTCACGAACACTTTTGGTAGGACATCTATTTAACAAATAAATTACACAAGAAATTGCCTCTACCCAAAAAGATTTTGGTATATCTTTTAGTTTCAACATACACCTCACCATATCCATAACTGTCTTATTCTTCCTTTCTGCCCCTCCATTTTGTTCGAGAGTATACCTGATAGTCAACTGATACTTATCCTTTTTTTTTTTCAAAAAAATCATCACACACCAAATATATCTGACCCCTATCTGTTCTCAAAATTTTAATCTGACAACCACTTTGTCTCTCAACAAAAGTCTTAAAAATTTTAAAAGTGTCACACGCATCAGATTTTTGTTTCAAAAAATACACCTAGGCTTTTCTACTAAAATCATTAATAAAAGTAATAAAATACCTATAACCACCATTAGAAGAAACCTCCACAGCGCATAAATTTGAATGAATAATTTCTAATGGCCTTCTGGCCCTCCATGATTTGCCAGTCTGAAAACCATTCCTATGTTGTTTTTCCAAAATACGCATATCACAAAATTTACCACAATTTCTAATACTAGGCAACCCACCAACCATTTTTCTACTGTCCAAAAATCTCAAACTGTCAAAATTCAAATGACCAAATAACATATGTCACAATCAATTACTGTTATCTATCACTGTAAACAAACAAGAAAAATTGGCAGAACTCAAATTCAGTGAAAATAAGCGACTTGAAGCCATTGGTACACTGACAATCATTCCAATATTTTTTATCAAAAATGGTACAAGTAGCATTCCTGATACAAATATCATATTTTTTTCTCAGACTTTTAGCCCATACTCAACAAATTATGATGCAATCCAGGAACATAGAAAACATCAAAAATAAAATCAGAAAACCCATTTTTCAGGCTAATAGGAATTTTTTCCTTGCCAAACACTGGTAAAACAATGTTATTTTCAAATTTAACTTCCCCACAGACAGATTCATCAAGTTCAACAAATAATTCTTTTTTGCGAGACATATGATTGTTGCAACCCGTATCCACGTACCATTTATTTTTATCAACCACATCAACAATATTACAGACTAATAATAGAATTTCAGATTTTTTATTATTATCCTGTACCTGATTGTCAGCAACATTAGTCTGAAAATTTCTGTCTATATTTTCTCCAAATATACATTCAAATTGTTTATGGCCAAATTTTTCACAATTATAATATTGAATTTTTTGTCCAAAATTATTCTAATTAAAATTATTTTCTCTGTCAAAATTACCACATCTACCTCTACCAGGACCACCTCTAAAATTAAAAATTATTACCTTTACCGCGTCCAGGATTTGATGTACCTCCTTTGCCTCTATTATTGTTGCCACGACCATCTCTGTTATTGTAATCACCTCTGTTCCTCTAACTGGATTCACCTCACTCCCTGATATCATTATTCTCTGTTCCTCTGTTCCATTAATTCTTTGTTCATGCAGAACTAATGACCCATGCAAAATTTCAATACCCAAATCCTCCAAATCTTTCATTTCCTGGATCACAACTACCACATGATCAAATTTTATAGGTAGGGTATTGAGAATTTTCTCAATAAATGTTCTATCAGAAAGGTTATATTGATTGAGTTTCATTTCAGTTTTAATATCTGACAAGCAAGAAAAATATGACTCAATAGATTCAGATTTTTCCATCGTCGCAAGTTCAAATTTTCTCTTTAATATCATCAAATTATTTTGTTGGACCTTGTCGATCTCTTCGTATGTTTTCTCCAATATATCTCAAGCCTCCTTTGCCGTATCAGCCGTAGTAATTTTTTAAAAAATTGACATGTCAATTGCCTGATGAATCTGTGGCAAAGCCAAGTTATCTTTCGTTTTATCTTCCTCACTAGCATTTTGAGCAAGTGCAGATTCGAGAAATCGATATAATTTACATACCTTGAGATGAGTTATTATTTGTTTCTGCTAAAAATTGAACTCCCCTTTGTTTTGAGTTTTTCGATAGAAGAAACAATATTAGGGATAGGGTTTGCCATACTTTAATCTACCGTAACTCTAATACCACTCTAATGGACACAAACAAATAAACACACATAAACGTACAGGAACAATCAAGAAAAATGATATAGAGGCAAAGGAATTTACTTCTTGTATTGACAAAAAACTGCGGCTACACTACTCACAATAAACGACAACCACAAGGCTATTCCGAGGCTACTAACTCTTATACCCAAGATATCCAAGACAAAGACAACTTCGAACTCCAACTACAACTACTAATACTAACATAGGAATTAATCCTATGCTTCACACTACAAAACACAATCAATGCACCTATCTAGTCAACCAATTAAACAAAGACGCGTGGTCATTAATTATTGATTGCTTGGTTTAATATTGCTACAGTCTGCAATTCCACTTAAATTGTCCTTTTTCATGATGCGTCTATTGAGTTATCGTTTGCCAATTCCTGATGTGTTGTTAAGAATGGGTTTTCATGGTCCATCAAAATGTGTTTGGTGTTCCACTTCGCAAGCTGAATCACTGGATCATTTGTTTTGTGAATGAGACTTAGCTAATCAGATTTGGAAGTTCTTTGCAGCTGAATTGGGATTGTTGATAGATGATTCTTGTGTCCATCCAGTGGTATTGAAGTGGTGGCTTCGTCCGTCTATAAATGTTCAGCTTTCTTTACTTTTGCAAATTTTGCCGAGTCTCATTTGCTGGCATATATGGAAATTCAGAAATAAGGCAGTTTATGAAGGTTCTATTGGGTCTTTTCAAGGGGTATGCAAGTCCATTTTTCCAGATTTGAAGCTAATTTTTAGCTTGTACTTCAAGGTGCACTTTGATTCTGTGACATGGGCTGAGTTTGCGGCTTCGATTGTTTCATTTGTACGACTTCCACGTATTACTATGGTGCATTGGTCTTCTCCATCTCTTTCAGTTGTTAAACTAAATTCCGATGGGTGTTCGAAATGGAACCCGGGGCCTAGTGGTGGGGGTGCTGTACTCAGAGATTCGTCTGGTGCATTCATCTTTACTTATTCATGTTACTTTGGAATTGTTACAAGCTTGGCAGCTGAAGTTAGAGCTTTGCTATGGGAGTTAAGTTGTGCATTTCAAGAGGTTATAATTTTCTCCATATTGAGTCAGATTCCGAGGTTTTAATACAGATATTGGAAGGCCATTGTCGATGTCCTTGGATGCTTCAGAAGGGTATTGATGCATTGCTACACTTCCGTGAATCTTTAGTTAAAATGTCTCCTTGTTATCGTGAAGCTAACGAGCCGGCAGATCATCTTTCCAACTTAGGAGTTTTATATCCATCTGGTAAAATTTATGATTCATTTTCTACACTGCCTAGCCATGTAAGAGGAGATTTGAAACTCGATGAGATAGGTCAATACTCTGTTAGAAGACGCTAGTTTTGAGAACATTGTCTTTGTTTGTTTAATTTTCTTTCATTCCAAATAGTCATGTAATCTTGGAGGTAAGATTCATGTTCCTCTTTATCAGTATTTTTTTAATCTCATTAATAAAATTCGAGTTGACATCCCTTCGATCCCCATATACGGGGTTTGCCACTTAAAAAAAAAAAACTCATCTTTCGCCCTTGGATCTAGCAGTGATATGTACATAGAATCTTGCATGTTTTCGTTCTCATTATTTTATCTTTCTCGTCACAGAAAAGAAGTGATAGGAATCACTTAAGATGATCAGTTTATGGAGCTCATAGTTGCTAAATCCATGTTTTATTTTTTTTTTAATTGGAAATCACATTTCATGGTAGGCACAACCACTCCTAAAAAATTGTCTTTTATATCGAGTATAAATGCTTAAATAGGAACATTACCTTTATGAATTTCTTTTTCAATATAACATATTTTTTTATATGTTCAACATCATTATTTTATGTTTACTCTCCATATTTTCCTTTTAAGGTAACTCTTTATGTGGTATATTGGTCATGTTTACTGTTTGTGTTCCTGTTTTAAGGTAACCTTCATAGTGTTATGCATTTAACATTGAGATGCATAATCTTGTATCGAGGTAATTTTCATATAGTCATCTCATTCTTTAGTTCAAATATTAAAAATTATTGTAATTTACAAAAAATGGAAAAACAACAACATAAGTCTGTCGACAAGTGCATCTAGTGATTCTTCACTCTTTTCTCAATAAAATGAGTACACCCCCATATTTCGTGGCATAGAAATTAACATGCTTAAATTGTAAAAATATGACTGAAATCAAGGTAATTTCATAAATGCAGTTTTTGGTATCTTTGACAATGTTGTAACTTAAGAATAGATCATAATTGTTTATTGAAGAAGAAGAAATTAGAAGGCGAAGAAGACAAAATCATAATTCTTTATTCATTTTTAAGTATACGTAATCCTTACTGTTTTTGTGCTTTTGTTATTTGTAATAGAACAACTAACCTACATAAGCAATGACAATTTGTAACATAAATTTAGATTGCAACTCATGATAGGATTATAATTACTATATATTTCATCTAATTAATTATATATTTAAGGTGGTGATTTACATTCTCATTGGAAAAAATTTTATGCAGTCATTTAAGGTCTTTAGGCTTACTTAATGATTTTTTTTGTAATACAATGGTGGATTATATCCAATCCATAAATAGTTAGTGATATATTATTATATAGTAAGACTAGACACATTATTGTTTCAAGGCTTGTATCCATTTTTTTGACTATGATGTCTTAAGTTTTATTTGTTTCACCATCAAACCAAGATGGTAACCTTTCAAATATTATAAACAAACCCTCTTTGCTCCTATACAATTTCTAACATAGCTCTATTTTCTCCTTTAAAAATGTACTTTTAAACTTTGTTTTCAAATTCTTATGCATTCATGTTCACCAGTGCTACTGGTTTTGTACATTTTATTTTATTGCTTAAAGACAAGGAAATTGCAGAATTGGAAATCTGTATGCATATCTTTAGGAGTCTTTTCTAATTGACGTTTGTGTGTTTAAATTTTAGTGCGGATAGGTTCTTGATAGTGTACAATATTAAATTGTATTTCTAAATGTAGTTATATTTAATTAGCTTTAACCTTGATTTGATATTTTTTTCTTGTTCCTTTTGTATTTTTTATATTTTGGGCAAACGATAAGGACAAGAGTGTGATAATCAAAGATTAGTTGATAATTTCTTCTTGTTTAATTTATCGATCAAAAGTAGTGTCTAAGTAATATTGGATAAATCTTTCTTTTCTTGGATGAGGAAGTATCAGAAGAAGAAATAGGGCTTTTAGTTTTTGGTTTTTTTGGCAAACCCCGTCCTCAGGGTGGGGATGCCAACCCCGAATTTATTAATAAAAAGCCAAGTTACAAAGATCTAGTGAAATCTAGAAATAAGAAAAATTATGCCGTTACAACTTGCATACGAACAAAAGAAAATTCTCTACTATCCAAAAGTATAGCCACTTTAACGACCCCAAGAAGTTGTTGAATTGTAGTACAGAGGAAATCATCCTAAGCCTCCATACTTGCTAGAGTGATTGCCTGTCGCACTATTTGCTTCCCTAAGAATGTGAGTGACTGTAGAGTGCAAGTTCCGAAGCAAATCCCGAATCCTTTGCAAAGAGTTACATAACAGCCACTTTGACAGTATCGCTGCATTTCAATAGACAAGCCAAGCTCTCCGAATCCACTTTTTAAAAAAAGACCCTGGAACTCGAGCATTTTTACTGTGAGAACCCGTAAATTCCTCTTAATAATTTTCCTAGGGTTTATTTCCTTTAATGGCATGTTTTCTGCATTCTCTGGCTTAGGAAAATTTTTCTTGGTGAATTTTATAAGTAATTATAGTTTTTAGATGATTTTTCAAGCATTGGAGAGTTTTTGAAAAATTACGGATATATAATGGACGTGGGACCCACTAGTGCGAAAAAGTTCGGAAAAAATTCGGCCAAGTAGGTTGAGTTTCGGATACTGAGTTGAAATTTATCGGGTGGTAAGAGATAAGTAAGAGGATGAGATGTGATTGATGTGAGAGAGACTTAAAGGATAGAAATGCTTTAAATGTAGTGACAAGTGTCACTGGTGAATGGTGGCACTTGTAGGACAACTATTCATTTTCTTGACTTTTGACCAATTGCTTAAATATCTCAAAAATCACACAAAATTCATTCTTGTCTTCAACTTCTTGGCCGGCTCTCTCTCTAGGGCAAAAGAAAGGAAAAACTTCTCCAATTTTCAAGCTTCCATCTAGTGCAAATCATCCAAACCAATTGCTTAAATTTGTTTCTACTCCATAAAATCCCTCCATTTGGTACCTAGTAAGTGATTTTGTGGAAGTGTTCAAGGAAGCTAAGGTGTCCTACAACTCTCCCTCTCTTGTGTTCTAGGTAAGTGGTGTTTGAACTTCCTCCTACACTTAATGAAGCTTGAGTTGAGCTTAGTGGAAGGCTAAAGTGATGACATTTTGTGATTTATTTCTTGCTTTTGGATGTGAAATGATGAAGTTTTCCAATTTAATGGTGTATTTTCTGGTTTAATGTGATCATGATGTTGTGGTTATCTATGATGGTTGGTAATGAAGGGTAATGACTCTAGTAGGTGTACATGATTGGTAATTTGCAAGCAATTTTGGGTTTGGAAGGAATTTGAGAAAGTTAGGGTTTTATATCCCCAATTCTGTCCGGTTTTGTATCTCATGGTTAGAGGCCGAATTGGCCTTGGCTTAAAACATGAAAGTTGTAGGTATTGATGTTATAAAGGTTCCTGTAAAATTTCAGGTCAATTGGAGTAGTGTAGAATGAGATAAGTCAAAAATACTGAGACTGGTCTAGGAAGGGGTGCTGCGAACAGGGTTGCCTTTTCACTCAATTTGACCGTGACTTTTCACCCTGATCCTGACCGAATTAGATTTTGGCCAAAACATGAAAGTTGTAGCCAAGGCTATCAACGAGTTTCCTGTAAATTTTCAGCTTGATCTGATCAGTGTAGCATGTGAAATGACCGAAATACCCTTGACTGTTTTCGAAACCTGTTTCGCGCCCAGATTTCTGTTTTCGTGTAGTCTTCCATTTTCGACCATGAAAATGCACGATTTGGCCTTTGAGGTCTTCTGATGAAATGTAGCTTGATATCTTAGCTACCATATGCCTTTGGAATTTCTGAATTTGGACTTGTATAGACTGAGTTGGACTAATTACAGCATAGTGTAATTTGTAAACCTGCAATTAAGGTTCTGGTTTGCAATTAAGGTTCTGGTTTGGTATTTTGCATATTTGACCTAGTTGTGCTAGGATTTGGACTGAGTGGCCTTCTACATTGTTGTAGCCCTGTCTTTTAGCTTCGAGATGGTGGGTCTTGCACCCTCATCCGATAAGCGTAGCGCAATTTGTGCCATTACCGCAAAATTAAGACGAAAACTGTTTTGTCAAGGTCAAGTTAGTTACATTGCTGAAATTTCTGGTTACCTATGCTACTTGTCTATGTTTATGAAACCCTATTGGGGTTGTGATTGGCATGGCTTTATGACTCGTTATCGAGTCTCATTGTATTTGTTTACGTGTTTTAGGACGTGACGGGGGTTCACGACGTCCTTTTAACGACGGTGCATGAAACATCACCTACTTGAGTTGTGAGTATACTACTCACTTGAATGTTACAATGTGGCTTTGCTATATGTGATTTTGATGCCTTGAAGGCTTATTTGGCTATTGAAATTGATTGAGGCGAGGGTGTACTTGACCGCCCTCACCCCTTGTGATACGTTAATGACTGTTTACCGCTTCACTGATATACTGCACTTGCTATATGAGATATTGAATTCACTTCATGAAAAACTGATTTGGTGTCGTTTGGACGAGTATCCAACGGCCTTACTGTACTACTGAGCTCAACCCCGTTGGTAGTCAATTGAATCGAGCCGGCGAGGGCTTGGTCGTGAAAATTGACATGCCACGGGGACTGTACTGGGGAATCTTGTAGTAATGAGACTCTTGATTCCGGTAAACTCGAGTATTACCAAAAGCTACTGATTGGAGTGCGGGCCCGGTTGGGGTATGTTTGGTGGAAGGGATGGGAGTGAAGTGGGTTCTACGGTTGGTACTCATAAACGTTGACGGAGAGTCAATGAGATTGGATCAAGAATGTAAGCGTGGAAATGGGCTCTTGAGAGCCGTCCGTATCCTTTTACCGACTTGTTTTATTCTTTAATTGTGTACTTGAAGTGAAAGGTTATGCTATATGCTCTTTGTTGCTTATGTGGTAGTAACTCACTGGGCTTAAGCTCATTCCGTTCCATTTGTTTTCCTTACAGGAAATGACCACTTTTGGATAAGGTTGTGTTAGTTGGTTGTCAAGTTGAGCTCATGTAAATGTCTTTTGAATAGCTCTTTGAATGAAACCCTAATGTGTATTGGGTTCAATTTCTTTTGATTGACAAACCGAACATGTATATCCATGATGAATCGTTTTGATATGCCGCTTTGGCTTTTGGCTTGTAAATGTTACATCTCAAAGTATATATGTTTGGTTGACATTTGGTTGGATTTCGAATTAACTCGTATTTCAAACATCAAAAGAAAAATTTGGCTACTCTCGGCCCAGTATCCGGATTCTGACGTGGCCAGTACTGTTCATCATCGGCTTTGATTTTCGTTTTTTTTTATTTTGTGATTTTGACTTGTTTGCGCGCGTTGGTATGTTCCGGAACGTATTAGATCGACGTCAACTGATCCGTTAGTCCTGGCGAGAGCTGGGCAGGCAGCCCGCTAATCCCTTTGGTTCGCCTTAGGGGAAAGTGGGGCTGTTACATTTACACAATTGTAGGCCATGCAACAACGACAAACTTTCAGCAGTCAGTGCATCAATCTCCCCAAATTCCTTGTAAAATGCAAAGATCAACCGCCCCTCATGGTCCCTAAGCAACCCTCCTCCGGAGGCCTTCCCATTTGAGACACTGGCATCAGTATTTAGCTTGACAAAATCATACGGGGTTTTTGCCAAGAGACCATGAACCGTCTAGTTACTTGAGGCAATTTAGTAACAAAGCTCGCCCAAGGATCATCCGAGTCACCCTTAAAGTGAAATGGAGAAAAAACCTTTGCCCACATAATTGCTCAACAAAACTTCCCACCATCGAAATTACCTTCTGTGCCTCAAAATGAACCCCCTCGAATTGTGATTAATTCCGAGCTTTCCATAAGAAGCATAAGATTAAACACGGAATGGCAGTCCTTATATGATCCGCCGAAACAAATGAAGTAGATAAAAACCAAGATAGACACATTGGAGAGAGTGACTGAGGACTAGATTGAAGAATACCAAACTGTGTCCGAAAAAATCTCCAGACTTGCTCCCCTACTGCTCCAGTAAGGAACAAGTGAGTCAAGGATTCTTCATGCAATGAGCAGCAAGAACAACGAGAAGCCAAGATGAAACCCTGCTTTTTTAGATTTAAATCCAAAGGAACCAGATTTTGTAACACTTTCCAAGCAAAGAATGGTATTTTTAATGGTAGTATACTATTCCATAGAAACCTATCAACCAAGGATAAATTCCTTATTTGCCGCAGAGACTCCCAAACCGATTTAATAGAGAAACCCCATGTTGAAGAGTCTAGCCAAACCATGACATCATCTTGGTTCGGAAACAAGTGAATCTCCTGAACTTGTTGAACCAACACCATTGGCAACCAAGCCTTTAACAACTCAACATTCCAGCCATCATCTCCGTAAAATTTCGCCACTAGCATATCAGGAGGATCAACGATAGATACCATATCCGCCAAGGGCACCTCCAATAACTACCGATCATACCAAAAATCAACAAAACCCTTGCCAAAGCGCCACCTAATCCTGGACTCAATGAATTCTCGAATATGCTCAAGTCGTCTCCATGCCAAAAGGGGCCTATGACCTACACCCTAGATGGATGAAGTCCATTAATGTATTTCAAGTGCATAAATTCTGCCCATATTGAGTCATTCTTGTGTAAATGCCACCACAATTTACAAGCAAAACCCTTACTCCATTTAGTTATGTTGAAATATCGGTCATATGTATGCCTAAAATTGTTAACTTGACCTTTTGCTCTTGTAAAATGCATCACCTATAATCCTCGTGATGCTTTAGTAAAAATTGTGACCATTATTGGGGCTTGAGATCAAATTGATGCATTTTACTTTTTGAGGGACATAAATTATATGAAAAGTTTTGGATGCACAAAGTCAGAACATGAAATGTTCGAAGCATTTTCTACACTTTTGCCTAATATATTGTTTTTGGCATGTTTTCAATTTGTATTTGTGAATGCATTCTTCACAATGTTTGTGCACTGAGTAGGTCGTATTATTCTCATGCATTGCAGGGGTTTGCATGGAATCATATGTAGAAAAGCATTAAGTTGGAAAAGAAATATATTCAAACCCAGTGGCTGGGCATAAGTGGTAAGCGGCTTGTGAATGCTACATGAGATCGCCGGTTCGACTCTGGTTGTGAGCGCCAATTCAAACAGCGGGGCCAGGCCTTACCCCCGAGCAAGAGTCGGACTCTGTGGGTGCAACTTGGACCGAATCCAAATTAGTCGGAGTAGTGGCTCAGGATACCGGGTGGTCTGACCAAAAAAAAAAAAGAAAAGAAATATATTCCATGATTAATGGATACATGATTTTTTTATAACATTGCAACAAATAAAATATGGGCCACTTTTATTTTCAGTCTAGTTCTTAGAAAAAAATAAAAATAAAAAGTCGAGTCCTTACTCGTTATCTTCAAAATGGTGCTAACAACTTTATTTGTGAACAGAAAGCTCATATTTTTTTTCCTCGTATTAGTGTCTAAGAGTCTGCTTAGACTCCTTTCTTCACTGTCTTTAGCTATCATTGCAACAAATCAATCAACGTTTTTTCCGTTGGCAATAGCATTAGCAAGTGGTTTTTAAATATCAATTTGATACTAATCCTCATGAATAAGGCATTTTATTTCAATTCTGCTAATCTTGGATTTAGAGGTATTTTACATATATAGCAAGCATGACGTCAGGTGATGACTTTATAGAGTTCAATAGTTGTTAATGCTATGCTTCTTTTTATAGGTAGTGACATTTTATGATAGGCATTACTGGTTCAAAAAAATTTGTTTTTGCTACTTGTCAGTTTATTTTAATCGTAACATTACCTTTAATATAATCGTTCACTCAATTTTACAATTTAGATTCTCTTGTCAAGTTAACTTTTTATATGGTTATGACCATGAATGATTCAAAATCTCATATCAAAGTAACTTTGCATAGTCTTTTTGTTTTCCCTATGTTAATGACCAACATTTACATTACTCCAATACTAACTTATACTAACTGAGAATCTAGCTAAACCAAGGGAGCTCGAGGGAGAGAAAATTGATAGGGTCTTTCCACTCACTACAAATTTTAAAACCTTATTACCATATTTTCACAAATGCACGGTTTGTTTCTTGAGTATATAGATAATAGGTATAGATCCTACAGGGACTTAGGCAATCACTTGAATTTAATTACTTACTTTATTATCTAGATAATCAAAGTGAAGAAATTAAAAACAAAGAAAGTTCACTAGGCAGTACAACCAGCCATAGAAAATGTTAGCTTAGGCGATACAACTGGCCATATGACATAAGTAATAAATATAAAACCAGCCATTAGGTGGTAAAACCAACCATATAGGTGGTATATTGCAAGAAAGTAAATAAAAGTAAAAACAAATTAAATAAAATTACTTAAAGATTAAGTGAGGAGATATTAGGGTTTAGAATCCCTTGTTATGTCAAGATTAGAAGTTAATTAAGGTAATTATACTTATGTTTCCATGAATTCTCATAGAACAACTTCCAAATGGATGTCCTCACTTTTGCCAATGGACATTCTTAAGAAAAACCACCTTGGCTAATTCCTCTAACAATTGCTTTCATCAATTTCTTTAACTCTTAGAACCATATATCCTTCACCTATGTTCATAGAGAACAAGTAACAAACAAGTTAAATAAGTTCAATGAAGTGATTGTATGAATCCAATCAATCATTATTCACTACTTTCGTGAGAATAAGGCTAATGTTTAAGAACTTAGATCTATTTGAAGGCAACTTTCATTGCTCAATAATTATCAAATCATTCATAATTGATGGCCAAACAACTATAAAGTATAAGAACAAGTTCTCAAACTAAAAAATCATGAAACAACATAATCATTCCCTAACTACTTCAAGTCAAACTTATAACAAGTTCATCTTCACCCTAGGATATGAAAAAGTTTAGTTAGACATCATATTAAGAACATTTAAGCATGAATCAAACTTGTAATAAAGTATGACAAATAAAAACAAGAGACAAAGTTTAGGAAGAAGAATTCTTATTCAATGTTTTAAAGGTTGAATCCTTGAATTTCTTCACAAATTGATCTCTCAAATAAGTTCGTACAAGAGTGTTTTCACCTTTCTCTCAAAGCTCATAGTCTAAGAAAGAAACTCTCAATATGAAACTAGGCCTACCTATACTTCTACTCTATTCTACTTCTTACTACAAGGTGCTACAAGATGCTAACAAATTATAAAAGATGGTCAAATAAATGAGACACAAAGGTATTTATAGATGTTTTTTGATGAGAAAATATGCTCATAATGTGGTCATAAGTTGTTCTTCACTTTTTCAACTCAAGTTTAGCTGGTTCCATCCACATTTTAGTCCACAAAGTAGTGTAAAATGAGTGCAAGTTTCAGAATCAACTTGCAAAAGCTTCTCAGGGATACCTCGTGGATTGCCTCGTGGTTCTTCATGTTCTTCAGTTTTGCACTTTCTGCTCAAATCTCAACTTTGCTCTATTTTTGAACCAACTTCAATTGAAATTTTCTTGATGATGGAAGCCAAATTAGCTCTTGGACTTCAAAGTTGTAGCTCTTTGAGTTAGTTTTCCAATGCATCAAGAATCATCTCATTTAGATCTCTGTAGTCTGATAAATGACCAAAATACCCCTGAATGGTTGATGCTCTATTTCAGGTTTTGACAGAAATTTTCCCGACTGTATTTTGGCCTTTTGACTAGGAAAATCAATGAGTTGGATTTTGATATCTTCATAAGAATTATAGAGATGTTTCTTAGCTTCAAAATGGATAAAAAATCATCTCAATCCAATACTTGTAACTCAAGATATGACTAAAATATAAAGGTGTGTCAAAGCTGTCAAACTCTTCTTGACTTGAATCAATTCAAAGGATACCAAAACCTACAAAAATAACACAAATTTGCATATTAACCAACACTTTTGCATATTTTGGTTAAGAAACACTACTTGTATGAAAAGTAGCTTATAAAGTAATTCAATTCTTCCATTTTAACTTAAAACACATTAAAAACTTACCCTAAAATCTAACTAAAAATCGGCAAAATACATGCTAATAAAAAATCAACTCTAAAACAAGAGGAATGCATCTTCTAGATTTAATTAAAGGTGCCAGGGTTTGAACTCCTAACTTGCAATTAGGATTGCATGATATATGCATTGACTTTTGATTGGTTGTATTTTAAAGGTCTTATTATTATAACCCGAATTTAATAGTGGCAACCTTTCTCTGTTATTTTTGTTATTGAGTCTTTTAAGAGATCAATTTTTTTTCTTGAAAGTCTTGAATTCTTTAGTTTCTTAATTTAGTTTTGCTTTTTGAATCTTTGTTTTAGTTTTTGTTTTATAGGCCGTCTTAATTTCTCTAAAGTTTGAGGGTAGAAAAATTAAACCTATCTCATTATAAGTCAACCTGCAACTGTGGAAGATGATGTACATGTTAGAAAAATTTGCTTTGATCTTCTTGTATTTTGATTACTTGGACTACAAAATCAAATCAGATTATGCAGTAAAGTAATGAAAGATTCGTCAATAACAATATAACAAAGTTAGCAGAAACGCACCATACAAAGTAAATCATTAACATAAACTGTTCCTACAACAAGCAATTATGGAGGTTTTTATATATGAAATATTGAATGCAAAACGATTCATTGATTTAGAAAATTGATTGGCTCAAGGGTCATTAGTTCAACTGTTGGGCTAACCATTATCAATTCGCATCATAAATATTATTAATAACTAATGTGCCAATAATTGTAGAACTTTGTTTATGATGTAGAGAATAATTACTTCATCATCATTCTAATCTTTTAAGTATTACTTAATTGACACACAAAATTCATTTTTATAAATAAAAGGTCAAAGAATTGTAGATAGCAATATTTCTTACCATTTAATTTTTTACACTTTTCGTAGGGCCCAAAAACAATCTCAGAGGGGGGTGAATTAGGTTGTTTACAATTTTTCCAAGTTCAAAAATAACTTTACCCAAATAAAAAATTCTTTCAAATAAGTATTGAACAAATAATGATATAAGCATATAACAATTAAACTCAATCAACCAGTCATGCAAAAAACAACAAAATAAATAAATAAGCAAAGTAAAGATAAAGGGACAAGATACTCAAATCAATTTATAGTGGTTCAATAACCCTTAGTGCCTATGTCCATTTTACTATAGTTCTTCCTTTTTGAGCAAATACATTAATAAGTTATCAAGGAGAAAATTACTATAGTTCCTTCTTATGCTTGTTCAAGTGTTCTAGCAAACAAATGAAGTTAAAAAGGAGAAGAACAAAGCTTCAATGTTTCAATGAAACAAAGATGTTCATTTGATCAAGTAAATTCAAGCATAAGGCTCGTGGAAATCATCATTTAGAGTGAGGTGAAATGATTTTTGATGATTTGAAATTGATTCCAAGAAACATGAACTGCAAAAGATTAAAGAAATGAAATGCAATCAAGAAACAATGAAGAATGAGAGTGGTTGAGATAATACATTTCAGTATGTTGACTATAACATAAGCTACAACTATCAAATTGAAATGATTCTTAAAACATTGCAAAACTAAGAGGAAGCACTCCCTAAGATTGAGCATCCTCAGGACTTTTCGCAATTCCGACCAATTAGTTTGTGTAACTTCGTTAACAAGTTAATTTCGCGAATTTTGGCGGATCGTTGGGCCCAAGTGCTTCCTAAGATCATCTCCCCACAGCAGAGTGGGTTTGTTCGGGGGCGGCTTCTATCGGATAATTTTTTGCTCACACAGGAGTTGCTCTCTAATATGGGGAGGTCTTCCAGAAATGCCGATGTTGCTTTAAAGTTGGATATGTTGAAGGCTTACGACCGTGTCTCCTGGATATTTTTGACTTCCGTTTTGAGAAGATTTGGATTTGGGGAGCAATGGATTGACAGGATTTGGAGATTGCTGTCAAATGTTTGGTTCTCAGTTCTGGTCAACGGGTCCAGTGTGGGTTTCTTTAAGTCCACACGAGAGCTTCGTCAAGGGGATCCGCTATCCCCTTGGTTATTTATTGTCGGCGCGGAGGTACTGTCCCGCTCTTTAAACAAGTTAATAGAGTATCAGGAGTTTAAGTGCTTTTCAGTTCCGCGAGGATGCTCTAGGATCACTCATCTCAGCTATGCAGATGGCGTCTTGGTTTTTTCTAGTGCTTCGTCCTCCTCACTGCGATGTGTCATGCAGACGATTAGGAGCTATGAAGCAATATCAGGGTAGGAGATTAATATTCAGAAGTGCGGTTTCTTGGTGCATACTAAGTTGCCTAGTCAATGTGTGGCGAGGGGCTTAAACCGTTTCCCGTGCATTACTTGGGCTGCACGCTTTTTAAAGGCGTCGGAAGTATCTGTATTTCATGAAGTTGGTTCAGTCAATCATTAATAAAATCTCATCTTGGAGATCCAGGTTTCTATCCAATGGGGGTCGTCTCATACTCATTAAGCATGTTCTTTCTGCAGTCTCGATTCACTTGCTGGCGGCTTCATGCCCTCCGAAGGGAGTCCTCGCCTTGGCTGAACGGGCCATGGCAAATTTTCTTTGGGGGGAGCGGGAGGGTGGCCTCCGACACCATTGGATCAAGTGGCTAGACTTGTGTGCCGACTCGTCACAAGAGGGGTTGGTGTTCGGTCGTTACTGGAGGTCCAGTCAGCGTTCTCGTTCAAATTATGGTGGCGCTTCCGGACAAGTGACTGCTTATGGTCGACATTCATGTGGGCCAAGTACTGCCGGTTTAGTCATCCATGCATGGTAGGGGCAGTGCAGGGTAGCTCATATATGTGGAGTCGCTTGCTTCAAGTTCGTGAGGTGGCGGAGCAAAATCTTTGGTGGGTGGTGCGGTCTGGTCAGTGTAATTTCTGGTTTGACAATTGGCTGGGCTCTGGTCCTCTATGTCAACGCCTACAAAGTGTCTCGGATCATTTAGTAAGGGATTTTGTGGTGAATAGGCGGTGGAATCAACAGTTGTTGCGGCAATGGGTCCCTGATGACATAGTTTCAGAGATTGTTACCAAATTGGCCCCAGTGGGATCTGCGGATGATTGTGTGGTGTGGGCTTTGACGGAGTTAGGGGATTTTTCTATTGCTTCCTCCTACACGATACTTGGTAGACAGACTCCTTCCTCATTCATGTTTGATAGGGTTTGGCATCCTTTGGTACCAATCAAGATATCTTTCTTCATGGTGCGATTGTTGTGGGATCAGCTGCCGTTGGCGTCGTCGCTAGGAAGATTACATGTGTCTGGCCCATCCAAGTGTTTTTGTTGTTCGGCCTCGCAGTTTGAATCTTTGGAGCATGTCTTCGTGGAAGGAGAATTAGCTCAATTCCTGTGGACATTCTTTGGGAATGGCACAGGCGTGAGATACAGAGGGATAGGGGTGCGTTCACGACTGGCTGGTTGGTGGTGCCAGCCTAGACGTCACTCTCGTATGGAGTCATTACGCACAGTGTTGCCTAGCATAATCTGCTGGCATATCTGGTTGACGCGAAATCTTGCAATTTTTGAAGGGCAGTTCCTGCGGTGACAGACCATTTATGACCGTATCCTGGCGGATGTCGTGGGGTTATTTGGTAGGGAGTATGCAGGAGAGTCTACTGGGCTTGGCTCCTGGTTGGCAGTCTACTCCAATATCTCTGGATGGAGGCCTCGATACTCCCATAGACTGGTTTGTTGGGAGTTTCTAGCTCAAGGGGAACTTAAGCTGAATATGGATGGGTGCTCGTTAGGCAACCCGGGCATTAGTGGCGGGGGTGGTGTGCTCAGAGATTTATCTGGTGCGTAGCTGTTTGGATTTTCTACTTCGTTTGGGGAGCTGAAATGTATCCAAGCGGAGATCAAGTCTCTGTTGTTTGGTGTGCAGCAATGCCTTCTTCGGGGGTTCGTGCGGATTCGGGTGGAGGTGGACTCTCTGGTGCTAGTCAACTTAGTGGAGAAAAAATCGAGGTGTCCGTGGTTAATTCGGTCGGAGCTAGATGCATTAGTGGCAACCCAGGGGTTGGAATGGACAGTGGAGCACTGTTATCGCGAGGCAAATTAGGTGGCGGATGCCTTAGCCAAGGTGGGGGCGCAATCTGAGAGTACTGTCTTGTATACATCACAGTTAGAGTTGCCACGATTGGCAAGGGGGGCCTTAGGCTTAGATAGAGCACAGACTCCCGTTATTCGTATTCGAGCTGTTTGTCATTAATGTCTTTATAATCTTGCTTTCTGGCCTTCAATAATAATAGGGGTGGTGTCCCTCCCCGCATAAGGGGTTAGCCAAAAAAAAAAAAAAGTGGCCATCAAAGTCCAGTTCTCATGTTTTCTTATCTGAAAACCCGAATTTTAGGAGTATTTTTTTGTGGCTATGATTTGAAGCAATGTTCTAACCAGTTAGGGGTAATTTGGTTAGAACTTCTCTAGATCTCTAAATAACTTTCTTCTTAATCCATTGGAAAGCTAACTCATTTGGCTATAACTTTTGTGTTTTGCATAAGAATTGAATCGAAGTCCTTAGTTGAGATATTTGAGTTGCAAGTTGGCCGACTTGATTGCAGCGGCTATTGTATCAATGTACTATTAGACATCCAAACCAAGGAAGCTACATCCCAATCAACTGTACAAACCCCTATTAGAGCTCTATTTTTTAACAACTAGTTTTCTGACCATTGAAGCTCCATTTTCAGCCCTTCTTTCACTTATATATAGCCCAAGTACATCCATATGAAGTAATTTTTGGCTTGTGATTGTCCTAATTCATAGAGAAACTAGTTTAGCTAAGAAACTCATCGTAATATTGAGATTTGAGATTGCAAGTGTTAAGTGTTCTTCAAGTGTGACTATGGAGAGATAGCAATTGTAACAAAGGAAGGGTGTGGAGCATAAAACCTTTGACTCAACTAGAGTAGAGAGACTAAGTGTGAGCAAGGGTGATCCTCATTTGTGTACAAGAAAGGTTATTGTCTAACCCACATTGAAGAGACATTTAGTGGAGAAATACCAAGGCTTAGAGAAGCTTGGGAGTGGACTTAGACATTGAGGGTGGTCAAACCACTATAAATTAGTTTGAATATCTTGTCTTTTTATCTTTACTTTGCTTTTTATTTATTTTGTTGTCTTTATCTTTACTTTGCTTTTTAATTATTTTGTTGTTTTTTTGCATAATTGGTTTAATTGATATATGCTCATATCATTATTTGCTGAATACTTGTTTATAATCACCCGCCCTCTTAGGTTGTCTCTATGCCTTACACTTTCAATGCTCCTAAATTATATGAATAGTAATTTATAAGATAGGTATGAAAAGAATAGAAGGCAATGACAAAGAGATTATATGCATCAAAAAGTTAAAAAAGTAAGTGTACTCTATAGGTTGTAAATGTTAGATAATAGTTAAGATGTAATTGTGGAAGAGAAACAAAGAGAAGCAGAATAAGGCAAGAGTTATTATTGTTTGAAGACAATTATGCACTCGTAATTGGTAATGCTCAAGCCTAATTTGTAAGATGCTTTATCTATAATCGATAGGTCACTTGAGTTATCAAAATGGGTAAGTGGAGAACTATTGTTGATCCTCTAGAGAGGAAAAAAGAAAAAAAAAGGTTAATGTTTAAATCTGGGGGAGATTTACAATAACTCTTGGGTATCATACTCTTCAAATCAATTCACCACGAGATGCTAAAATAAGTGTTTTGGACCCTTGAATCATAAAAGTTTCAAATATTTAACCTATAAACTAAGATCATTGTTTAAAGAATGGTTCTCTAAAACGACCAATTTTTTTTTAAAAATTTGGAATGTAATTTAATGTGATTAATTGACCAAATTTAAAATTGTTGGCTTAATTAAAGTTGGGAATGAATGGTCAGCTCACTCAAAACCATTTTTGATTCAATAGTTTAATGGTTAAACTAAACAAATTTTCCTGTTTGACACAATATTGATTGGATTGTACCCTAATCGATTTTTGAGGCCTACCAGATCCTAAACCTGGCAAATCGATGGTTCAATTGGCAATTGACCAGTCCAAGCCTGTGATGACCCTATCTCCCCCAAGGGCGTACCCTAAGGTATCAGTGGGCCGCTTGTCCAACTCTCGCCAGGATTAGTTAACAACCACAAAATCAAATCCAATATCTAATTTTACCACAAAATACGCTAAGTACAACTAATACATACAGTTTTCTGTTGAAACAACTTAAAATACAAAAGAGGGTTTAACCTTACAATTCACATTCAAAATAATGTAGCACCCTAATCACTTAGTCTAACTAAAACAAAAGCTAAGTGCTAATCCCCAAATCACAAACTAACCTTGTTAAGGAAAACAAAAGGAAAGGTATGAGCCAAGTGAGGTCTAAGAAAGACATGCAATTTAAGAAAGCAGTTAATTCACATATTTAAGCCAACAAGAAACATAAACAAGAGGTATCATATAAGCACATCAATAAAAATCGATATGTAAATCGGTAAGGATACTGAGCACAAGCAAACCACTCGATCAATCAGTAATTCAAGTAGTTGACACTCCGTCAACTTTCATGTCCATGTAGAATTTCCACTTCACACCACTCCGTCCATCTTTCACCCCTTACCGGGCCCACACACCAACAAAATTTCAATGGTTGGTATTACTCAAGTATACTCGGAACAGTATGGATCCAACACATATGCACTACCCAAGGTTCGCTAATCGAGTTACCAAGCCCTTGCCAGCTCAACCTGGAATAACTAGCCGTTGGGTTTTGGGCCCCCCACATATCATTAATATCATATCACATTCACTTATAGCAATAACAATTCAGTAGGGTCGACTGTGATAAAGTACACACTCGCCCGTTCATCAACAAGTTCAAAAGAATGACAGTTTTTAGTCATATCATTTCTCAAGTTCATTAACATATCAAGCATTTATATAGTGTTACCATGCACTTCGAATACTCACCAAATAGCACTTAAGCGTCTACAGAAAAATCGCCTGCACGTTCAATTTGCAACCCTGACAGACAAATACACCATATAAGTGAACCTTTAGTGTTCACCAATTCAATTCACTTAAGCAAGAAAACTTTGTTTTTCACATTGACCACTTTAGTGTCCTAGACACTTCAACCCATTCAAGCTTTCAAATCGACAATTCAGGTAAAATACAACTTTCCATTAGGGCAAAAGCATTTTAAAAGTTTGAACAAGGCATTCCACTCCTACAAGTTTTCTAGCAGGCAAATCGTAGCAAAAGTCCACTTTTCACTTATTTACATTCATAGCTTTTGTCCCAAAATTATCTTACAAACAAGGATCAAAGTTTAATAAAGTTTCTTGAACTAAACCGACCAAAACTTCATTAAAACAAGGATCCAAAATCAAATCAATCCATAAAGTTGTCAATCATTAAACTTTGAAGGAAATCTTACTTCCCCCCTTTTTAACTTCAAAATTTTGGTCCAAAATCATTATACAAACTAAGATTAAAGTCCAATAGAACCTTTTGAACTAAATTCCACCCAAAATAGTTTTTAAAATAGAAAATTAAAGCTAGAGTTTTAACTCGCAAATTTGGCCAACATAGGCCATATTTTCCATCTTTTGCAACTTTACTTTTTTCAACAAGATAACCCACATCACCACTTCATTTTCTTACAATTTTTTTCATCATACTTGACCCAACATACATAGAGTCAAGTAGCATCAAATTTCCTAAAATTTTTTCTAGCACAAGTGTACAAACAAGCCACAAATTCAAGGAAGATAAAGCTAAAATTTTGCCCATGATAATTGGCCATCTAAATAGAAATTTCAGCATATATATACTCCAATTTCACCAACAATCACCATAAATCACAATCAAATCCTCAAGTGTTTCATCAATCATTAACCCTAAGATCTCAAGAGACAAGAATCCACCATAAATCACACTCAAATCCTCAAGGGTTTCATCAATCATTAATCCTAGGATCTCAAGAGACAAGAATCCATCAATTTCTAGCCAAATACCAAGATCTAAGTATACCAAGATCATTAAAGCATCTAGTACCAAATTTCCATAAACCTTTCAAATCCACCATAGGTTTTCCATAAATACCATAAATCTACCAAGATCTAGTCCAAAATTGCTTGAAAAGCAAAAAAATGAAGTAGATTAGCCACTTACCTTTTCAAAGCTTCAAACCCTAGCAAGATTAACCCAAGAAGATGGGAAGATCAACTCCTAGGAGCATTTTCCTCTCAAGATCTTCCAAAAGTGCAAGTAGATTGGTGGAACGAAAGCTTGGCTCTTCAAAAATTTCAAGAAGAGTGAAATTTCTCTCTCTCTCTCTCTCTCTCTCTCTCTCTCTCCCTCTCTCAATTTCATCCAGCCAAGAGGAGAAAATAAAGGTCTTTTGTTGTTTTTGGAGCTAATATACAAGCCACAAGAGAGGTTTTTAAAGTCAATTTTGAATAGTGTCCAAATAGTGTCTTCCACTTAACTTTCTTGCTATCAACCCCTAGCTTTTCTAACCTTCTTTTAACTCCCAAAATCTTTCTTAACTTCACTAATATCTCAACTTATATTCTTCTAGAGTTTTGGCCAAATTCACTAATAAGTCACCAAATCAACAGTTTTCAAGAAATTAATCGCTCGAAGGTTAAAATAAGCAAGCAAGAGAAACTCATATATCACTTAACAAATAAATCACTAAATGAATGCAAATTCTATAAAAATATAATTTAAATAGAAATGCAAATAGTTGGAAAGTGAGAAAAATATTTTTTAATTTTTTTCTAGGTCATCACAAAGCTAGGTTTCAAAATATTTTTTGTGTGTTTTGTCATGATTAAATAACTCAAAATTAATTAAAGGAGGAAAAAGGACAAAGATACATAATAAAACATGAAATGAATGAAAAAAATTTAATGAGTTGTGTTATAAACAAAAATAAATGGGAAACAACCAAAAAAAGGACAATTCTGGCTAGTATTGATAATGAGATTTAACTAAACAATACATAAGGTGAAAAAAACTCAACTCAACTGAAAAATGGACATTAAAAAACTAAAAAAGCAAATACATTTTTAGAATAAAAAACATGTGAAATCAAAATCAAAGGACACCACAATATTTGGTTGTTGTTACAGCTTGAGAGACAAATCCAACACACAGTCCTCATGCTGCTGCTTGTCTAGTTCTTTGCTTCTACTATTATCGTCATTTCCAATTCGGTCTTCAGAGACAAATCTTGAGCCAACAGCAGATGAAATATTTGTAGATGCTGGAAAATTCTCTCCATTAAAACTAACAATTCCAAATGGCATCTGTGGACCATTTGCACTCCAGTTTGTGGTCCTAATAGAAGGTGTAGCATATAGATAAGATGCATTTGTAGGTCTAGCCAATTCTTGATTAGAATCGAAGGGTCCTACAAACATATTTAGGGTTGTATAACAAGGGTTCTTGAGAGCAGCTGCAAAATTGAGAGATTGACGGTGTGAGTCTTCTTGACCAAACATAGCCTTATGAGCATTTTTCTTTTTGGATCTCTCTAGTTTGTAGGGATTTTGATGACGCCCTAATGCTTGGTTGTTGGAGAATTTTCTTTCACAAAACTTGCAGCTGAATTTTTGAGTTTCCTCTTTGATTCCTTGCTCCTCTAGTTTTACTTCACGATATTGCTTACTAGATTCGCCTACGCACCAAGATAACCTCTTGGGGCACAACAGACTTAGCTTTTAGACATTTAAACTAATTTTGGATGTAAATCTCATGGGCATTAGCATTCTCATGGGGAATTTTTGATTCCATAAAAAATATATATTAGTATAAAGGTTTTGAAGTCAATTTTGTTCTCAATAATAGAAATCTATAGTTTATATAGGACTTTCCGGTATAATGGAGGGGTATATTAAAGGATGGTTTTAAACTAGTGAGATATTCAAGATAGTGCTCATTATGTAAAAGATGGCAAATATGAAATACCTATCTTGCATTATGTCTACTTTTGTGGTGTATCATCTAAATAGGCATTCATTTAAGACTTAACTTCAAAGAAGATGCTAAATTTAAAAATCCAAGCTTCACCTACCTTGCATTCATTTACTTACCAAAATTAACAAGATTATCCAAATAAGTTTAAGTAGCTATTTTGACATTTCAATTATGACACTGATATATGTACATGTGTGTAAACAAATACATACATATATATATATATATATGCACATGTACATACATACATATAAACACACACACACACACACATATGCATGTGTGTACGTATTTATATATGTATATGTATATGGTACCTAAAAATAACCAAAAAAAAAAAAGAAAAAGTCTTTGGATTTTCTGTCATTATACACATTAGTGGATAACTTAGACAAAAAAATTTAAAAGAGAATTATTATCAATGTCTCTATTCTACAACATGTAGTAAATTGATGACAATGGTAGATGCAACACAATGAAGGGTAAAATTCTTTATACGGAGATTTGCCCCCATAGCTTCCATAAGATAATAATAAATATGCGTTAATTTCATAATTAATTCCATTATTCGTGGATATTATTTTGCTATAGCATGTTTCAATTAATACATACATACATCTCATAACCAATAATTAACAAAAAAGAAATTATCTCTCTCTCTCTCTCGCCCCTCATATTTTTGTTTTCGTTCACGGAAACTAACTAAAATTACTTACCTTAAATTAATAGACTCTTGTAAATTTCATTTGAGTAGCTCTTGCAATACATATTATTTAAAAAGGTTAATTATGATAGGTCATAATTTTTTGCTAAATTTATAATTATTTTTTCCTTAATTTTAACCAAATATTGTTTTAATTGCCGGATTTTACTTATATTTGGTATTTTGTGCTTATTTCAGGAGCGGGAATAAAAAGTGCTTAAATGAAGATTTTCTAGTGAAAAACATCTAATGGTTGCACGAGGGCGTGCCTAATTCCAACCTTCAAGTCCAGATTCTCGGGATTTAATGCACGTGAGAAGTTTTCAAAAATCCATCAAGGCTGATTTCCTAAAATGTTGAGATTGACTCCTTCAATTGGGAATCAATTAGTTGGCTACAAATTAGGAATCTAGTGGGGCCACTTTGAACAAAAAGGAGAGTTGAGGAAATTGACTTGTAATAGGACTTTCTTTTAGGAAATTGATTGGTATCAGGATACCAATCAATTAGAAGTCATAGGAGGGAAATTTGGCAGACATCATTCATCATCTTTTTCGGCGAAAGAAAAAAAGGAGCATAGTATTCTTGTACTTACTTTTTTCTTTTGGCCGATTTTGGGAGAAACAACGGGAAAGCTTTGAACAAATTTTTGCATGGCTTGTTCTCCATTAATGGAGAACTAATGTCATACTTCTAGTCAAGGGGACAACTGAAGATTTGGTTCAACAATAACTGTGAGATCTAAATTATTTTAATTGCTTCTTTCATTCATTGGTATTTGTATGTTTTCTACTGTTAGTGATTATGACTATTGTGTCTGATTGAATAGTTGCGCAATATTTAACTATTCACATAATCTATTTGCTAATTGGGGGTAGTTGGATCCGTAATTGTTTGATTACTCTCATTCCGGTAGCAACTGACATAATTGGGTTTGTGTCGGGGAAACGTATAATCTAATTTAAATAAACCCTTGTAGCGTGTTTATTAATTAGAGTAGGGTTTCTCTAGTTTTTAATGCAATTTCAAAATTAAATCCTATGGTCGTACCTAGGGTTATTCCTAAATTAGGAAAATAATCAATGGTCGTACCTTGACAATCGAAACAGTAAGGAGAGACTGACTGTCTGATCGTATCGGCAGTTAAAAACCTATTTATTAATGAATGTTGGAATTATAATTGCATTAATGATCAGTTACTTGAACCATCTCTGAAGTGTATCCTTGGCTAGAGTTTTCTCATTATTTTGCTCTCTTAATTATTTGTCGCAGTCGATTAATTTAGTTGATAAGTCATTAGCTTTTAATTCTCAAAACCCCCTTTTATCCTTGACTTGAAAAGGAACGAATTTCTCCCAGTCCCTGAGGATACGACCCTACTTGCCCTATTACAAATTAGAGATTTCTTGTGAATAAATTCTGGTATATCGAATTAAACAAACTCTTCGGAACTAGGGTGAATCAACTAACCCATTACACATCTAGAGTCCCTACTCCAGTACTAGAATTGACATGCGAAACTGCTTTGTTGGCACTTAGGATTATTATTATTATTGCACAGGCTCGACAACCTGTAAAATTACATCTACCTCCCTTGTGGTTTTGTCAATTACAAGTAGAGTCCCTAAACTTTGAAAAATAACAATCATTCCCTTTGGCTTTAACATTGCATAACAAATTGTTCCTTGCGGTTAGTTTACTAATGAGTTGTTGATTTAAATCAGTGAAAAGGTAATATAAAAATCTGATAAGTAGATGTTTTACATATTTTTAGTGTGTTTTATTAGTTAGTTTTGGTGTGTTTTAACTACTTTTATAGCTAATTAACTAGGATTCTCATGAAAATATGCATTTTGTGGTTTAAGTATCAAAAATTGCATTTATATGGATTTTTATGGTGAAAACTTCATGTTTTTGTAGATTTAATTATTTAATCATCAATTGGAGTGAATTGAGAAGATAATTAGATGATTATTGATGATTTGAAGTAGTTTAAAGAAGACATGAAGTACAAAAGAGGAAATGCAATCAAGAACAAAAGAAGAAAAGTTTCACAGTTTTGACACCTTGTGATATTTCGGTTATATCTTGAACTACAATGATTGGATTGAGGTGATTCATAACCATTTTGAAGCTAAGAGATAGATCTACATTTGGTATGAAGACATCGAAATCCAGTTTAGTCATTTTCCTTGTCAAAAAGTCGAAATACAAAGTGCATGTGCATGGTCGAAAGCTGAAATAGAGCTCTGACTAGTCGAGCATTTTGTTGTCATTGCTTGGACCTCAGAGCTCCAAATGGGATGATTTTTGAGGCATTGGAAAACTAACTCAAAGGGTTACAACTTTCATGTTTTGCACAAGAGTTAGTTCAACCTTCATCATTGAGAAAATAGCAGTTGAAGTAGTGCCAAATGCACAGAAATGAAAACGCGAGTTATCAATACATGACCTGAAGTCGCGTATTCTCTTCTATTTTCTGCAACTTGCTCATCAACTTGCCCTAATTTCACACAACTTTTCCAACTTAATTCCAGCTATCAATTTCGGGTGTATCTGATCAAGAAAGTGTGAAAAGTTAGAAAGACAACTCATGAGAGTTTCAAAAGTAAAAAATGACAACTAGAAACAACTCATTTGGCTCTTGAATCCTCTATAACTAAGCAGCCTTGGAGGACATTTACATAACTTTGGAAGGCTAGAGAAACTCATCAAAAATGTAGTTTTCACTAGAATTTTCTTAGTTCATTAGTTAGGGTAGTATAGAGTAGTTAGTGTAGTTTTTCCTTCTTGTATTTGTAATTAGATTTCAATGAAGATTGAAGAGCAAAGATGGAGAGTTTGAAACTCATGTGACAAGGATGACTTCTCTCCTATCACTTTCTCTTTTATATTTGATTTCATGTTTAACTATAATATAAGTTTGGTGTTTGTTTTCATGTTTTCTTAAAGTTTATGCTTAGAGTTATGGATGAACTTTCTATATCTTGTTTGTGATGTTCACTTGGTTATTTGATGATATTATTTTGAACAAGTTACATATCATTTTTGCTTTTCTAATCATGATTAACCAGCCATTAGTTGTGATTATTTAAACGTGTTAATTTTGCAATGAGAATTGGAATTTAAAACTAGTTCAATGAAGTGATAAACCTTGGGAGTCCACTCACGAAAATAGAGGTGCACCTATGTGGCTTTAACGACTTGTTTCATGTAATTTCATAGAAGAAATGAACATGTAGTTAATTTCATAACCACGAGAGTATGTATGGTTTAGTTACAAGTATAGTTGATTCATTACGAGAGTAGGTTTCACATACATTAAAAAATTACGCCATAACTAGTCAAGATAATAGCATTCACTTAACCGGTAATCTCATTTGCAAGAGTAGTAAGGAATTCCATTATCTTTAGGAGTTTTCTAGTGTTATTTTCATTACTTTTATGTTTGTGGTAGTCTAGCTAATAAAGGAGTTCGAAAACCACCAGTAATTGAAAATCTTCCCTGTGGGTTCGATCCTTAATACCCTATACTCGCTTTCGACCTATACACTTGCAGAAAAATCGTGTGTGGGGTATTTAGGATGTTATAAATATAAAACTTGACTGTGGTTGAACCAATTGTATATGTATACCCCGCGCTCGTCAAAATCCTACACTGCCCCTTTAGATGTTTTTGTATTTTAATAGTCTACTTATTTATACTATCTAAGAAAAAGACAACATCTTATGAAAGGACTAAAATAAAGAAAAAAGGGGTAGGGGAATGAAAAAAGTATCAATTGGCAACCCAGGTAAGGCCAAAAGAACACAGCATATACACCATCAGGTCCATCACTGTTGTCTTTGTCCTCTGTCTTCCTTTTATCCCCATTACTCATGCCACCACGAAAATTCTTCAATTCCTTCCTAGATGAACCGAGACAATGTTCTGTGACTCTCATGATTCATACTTGACGAGCGTGGGGTATACATGTACAATTAGCTCATCCACAATCAAGTTTTACATTTATAATATCATAAATACCTCACACGCGATTTTTCGCAAGTATACGAGTCGAGAGCGAGTATAGGGTATTAAGGATCTAACCCACGGGGAAGATTTTCAATTATTGGTGATGTTCGAACTCCTTTATTATCTGGACTACCATAAACATAAAAGTAATGAAAATAACACTAGAAAGCCCTAGAGATATGGAATTACTTACTACTCTTGTAAATGAGATTACCGGTTAAGTGAATGCTATTATCTTGGCTAGTTATGGCGTAATTTCCTAATATATGTGAAACTTACTCTCATAGTGAATCAATTATACTTGTAATTAAGCCATACCTACTCTCGTGGTTATGAATTAACTACAAGCTCATTTCTTCTATGAAATTACATGAAACAAGTCACTAGAGCCACATAGGTGCACATTTACTCTCGTGAGTGTACTCCCTAGGTTTATCACTTCCTTGAACTAGTGTTAATTTCAATTTTCATTGCAAACTCAACACCTTAAGATTATTACAATTAATGGCCGGTTAATCATGATTAGAAAAATAAAAGTGATAAATAACTTTCTCAAAATAATATCATCAAATAACCAAGTAAACATCACTAACAAGTTATAGAAAGTTCATCCATACTCTAGGCATAAACATTAACTAAACATGAAGAACAAGATCCAAAGTTGTATTATAGTTAAACATGAAATCTAATACAAAATATTGTCACAACTATAACAAGTACATATTGTCAATGTATACATATTGACAAAATACATATTGTCAATGTATAACCACAAATATAACAAATACATATTGTCAATGTATTTTCCAGGCATAAAAATATCCCAGTACTTGACAATTGTCTCATTCCAGCAATTAACAAAAAATGTCAAATTCATGTCCTTTGGGCATATATTACAATGTACCAAAAGAACAAGGCAACTACAAGTTAATGTATATCAAGTACCAACAAAACATTCAGCCAAAATAAATGTTCAACCATAATAAATAAGCAAGGTTAAAAATAGTTGATCAGTTCCTATCATCTTGGAAATTGTTAAAAACAGATTGTCGAAGAACATGGGGTCAGCAATAGTCAAATTAATTGCATTTTCTTGTTATCCTCATATTCACTCATGGTCTGCACTTCCTATTTCATTTTCTCCATCTGGTTTATGTATGAGTCTATGAGCTTGCACAACCAACACGTCTTGATTAGTGTCATGAAGAAATTATACAAATTTAAAGTTGATGTTCGCGTTGTAATCTCACTTTCTATTTTGTCCTTGGTTTTTTTTTCCAACTAATTCAACATATGGACCATAAGCATCCATTGCTTACTTCCTTCTTCTCCAAGATTGTGCTTGTTGAATAGGCAATTTTTTGTATTTTTTGTTATGCCTTGGAGTTCGACAAAAGTAGCATTTGACACTCTTCATCTTTGGTTCAGCAATTTAGGAGTAGAAGGTGCAACATGAATGATTTCAATAGGTGGTTCAAGTAGGTGACTTACACTTAAAACAGCAAAGCAATGAAAATGTAATTAGTCTAGTATTAAAAAAAAAAACAAATTGAAGTGCACTTTACAATTAAGTAGTGAACAACCATTTTCTTCATGATCAACTGCTTGTTTGTCAACTGTAAAGCCTGCACAACTATGATGTTCACCCAACCATTTTCTTTATGGCCAATTGCTTGTTTGTCAACTATAAAGCCTACACAACTATGATGTTCACCCCCTACAGGTTGTTCACCAACTGCAGGTTGTTCATCAGCCTTCTTATTATTTGGATCAACTAAAAAAAATGAGAAAACAGTATTAACAAGAAGTGAACATTAAATAAGAACTAGTATTTAAACTTTAGAAACATATACTAGCTCTTGAAAGATTAGAGTCAGTTGCAATTCCACTGCTTTGTTCTCTAGAATGCTTGTCTGGACATATCCTTTTATTGTGACGATACCCTTGATAGTTGCTGCATTTGTTGGTGTTGAAAGAAGGCCTCCTTCCACTTCCATGACTAGCTAGCTGCTCAGGTGGTATAATCAGTGGACATTTTCTTTTATATGTCCTTTTCCATGACAATTGGGACACCTTAGTGGAGTAAGTCCTACTCTTGACAACTTAGCAACTCCATTATTGTTTCTTCAAGGTTTATCAGGTTCCTTCTCCTTGCTTTCTTTGGCCTACTAGGTCCTAAAAGAAATACCAAATAAATATTACTGAAAATTACCTTTTGCTTGTCACTAATGAAGGTCCAAGTCTTTTGAACATAAATTATCAAGTCATACTTCAAGAAATCTATGACCCACTTCCACAGACTCTTATTTTTTACCTCCACTATGGCAAATGAAAAGGGTAGATGCAGTCATTTGCAAAATTTCAACTAATGTTAGCAAAACTCTCGTGTGTGGTCCCCTCAAATGGCAGCCATCCACCCCAATTATACTCTTACAACTAGTCTTGAAATCTTTTTTTCAATGCTTCAAAGCATATATACAATTTTTGAAATCTCTCCTTACCACTAACATCATCAATAGATGTCTCCATATGCACTGTTGACCCAGGATTACAAGCTAGCAGCTCTTCACAATAGTCCCACAGTCTTGTGTGTTAACGTTTGTAGTTGCCATACATCAAGAGTTTGGCCTTCATGAAAGTCTTACTTGCCTGGTCCTTTGTGATATTGAGATTGAGCTCTAGATGCACATTTTCCTTGAACTCTACAATACTCACCCTCTTAAGTTCATTTGATGTCTACACAAGAAGCCTGAATTGTCTCGTTTGTGATAAAAGGTCCTACCACATTGGCAAGGTGGTTCTATGGTCCTTATAACAAAGGCATCACTTTCTGCATCTTTTGAAGCATAAATGAATCACTTACAACTTTCAGTCTTGTCTTTTGCCCTCATTCTACCAATGTCATTCTCTCCCCATCCAAATTCTTTGCCCCATTTCACTCCACAACAGCCAACAGCTCTCTTGAATATGTTTTGTTCCACGATGTCAACTTCAGGCCTGAACCTGACATATCTTGGCTTCTTTTCCTTGAACTATCTTCATTCAAGGACTCGCAGCTACTATTTAGCTTTGCAGAATGCGTTGAAGATGAATCTTCATGCATTGGAATCTGATCTCCATCATACACGTTGTGAATAGGTATTTTGGGAAGAAAACATCTAGTCAGAATATTATGAGTGACCAACTAGTATTTATAGTAGTACAAACTTAACAAACTATTTACAAGAATACCCTTACTAATTTATTATCTACAAGAGTACTTATATTCTCTTAACACTTCCCCTCAAGTTGGAGCACATATATCATAAGCACTCAACTTGTTACAAATGTATTTCACCCTAGAATCCCTAAACTTTTAGTAAACAAATCAGCCAATTGGTCTACAGACGGTATATGAGATGTCTTGATGACTCCATCAAGCAATTTCTCTCGAATAAAATGACAATCAACTTCAATATGTTTTGCCTTTTCATAAAACACTGGATTAGACGCAATATGAATAGCCGCCTGATTATCACACATTAAATTCATAGGTTGTTTATGCTCAAACCCAATTTCGAGTAACATGCTTTTCAACCAAATCAACTCACAAACAGTGTGAGCCATAGCACGATATTCAGATTTTGCACTTGATCTAGAGACAACTGTTTGCTTCTTACTTTTCCACGACACTAAATTACTACCAACAAATACACAATATCCTGTGATCGATTTTCGATCGGAGGCAGACCCAGCCCAATCTGCACCACTATATCATTCAATATCAGTGTGTCCACGATTTTGATACAGTAATTATTTTTCAGGAGCACTCTTAAGATATCTGAGAATTCATATAACAACATTCTAATGACTGGTACGAGGGGTCTCAAAAAATTGACTCAGGACAGTCACTGCAAACGAAATGTCAGGTCTCGTTACAATGAGATAATTTAATTTACCCACAAATTTTTGATATTGCCTAGGATCATCTAGTAATGCACCTTAATCTCTTACTAATTTCACATTAGGATCCATAGGAGTATCCACAGGTCGACAACCTAACATCCCAACTTCACTGAGCATATCAAGTACATATTTCCTTTGACATAAATAAATCTCACATTTAGACCGAGCTACCTCAATACCCAGAAAATATTATAAATGACCTAAATCCTTTGTCTGAAAGTTTATCTGCAGATTGGATTTAAGTTTCTGGATCCCCACAACATCATCATCTGTAATCACAATATCATCCACATAAATAACTAATAAAATCTTACTAGCATAAGAATGCCAATAAAATGCAGAGTGATCTACTCTACATCTTGTCAAACCGAACTCCATGATAACACTACTAAATCGGCTAAATCAAACCCTAGGAGACTGTTTCAATCCATATAAGAATTTTTTCAGGCGACAAACCAATCGCGAATTCTCTTCTTGAACAACAAAATCAGGAGGTTATTCCATATATATATCTTCTTCCAAATCTCCATGTAGAAATACATTTTTCACATCCAATTGATGCAATGGCCAATTATAGGTTGCTGTCAAAGAGATAAGAAAACGAACAGAGGTAATCTTTGCAACAGGAGAAAATGTTTCTAAGTAGTCTATTTCATATACCTGAGTAAATCCTTTAGCTACCAGATGAGTTTATAATCTATCAATAGAATCATTAGGCTGCACTTTTATAGTGTACATCAATTTACAACTCATAACAGGCTTACCAGAAGGAAGAGGGACAAGATCCCAAGTACCATTTTGCTCCAAAGCAGACATCTCTTCTTGTATAGCTAATCCCCAACCAGGATGATTGAGAGCATGGGTAATAGACTTAGGAATGGAGACAGAATCAAGTGAAGCAACAAAAAAAGAATATGATAGAGAGAGACGAGAATAAGAAACAAAATTAGAAATAGGATGAGAAGTACAATGCCTCTTACCTTTACGTAAAGCAATAGGAAGATCTAACTCATAGGAGGGCGTCATACCTGGATTTGAAAATTGAGAGTTAGTTGGTGAAGTGTGTGGCATATCAGGAGCTTTCTTAACTATGAAATGATAAGAGTAAACTAGAAAATTAGGACGAGATAATCGAGTTGTGAAATCTGGTGGACTAGATAACTCAGGTAATAAAGAGGAAGGAACTGGTAAAACAGGAGAGGGAAAAGAAAAACACTGGTCTAACTCACAAGGCATACCCTATTTCATAAAATAAGAAGTGGATTCAAAGAAAATAGGGTAAAATACCCAAAAACTCATTGTGGTTTGCTAAATATTCAATTTAATTCTCTCTAGTCTAAAAACCTACACTATAATTCCTTGTGGTTTCAACTGCGTTGAAAATTGGATGGAAAGCATCCAATCTAACGATTATATGCGAAATGTCAATATTGCCCTTATATAAATGAACTCCCAATGGTTTGTTGAATGTTCAATTTAACTCTCTCTGATTTGAAAAATTACACTATGACTCCCTACGGTTTCGATTAAATTGAAAATTGAATGGAAGCATATCATGTATAGTAGGGGCAATAGTGACATTTCTCACACACACCGTTAGATTTGATGCTTTTGTCTAATTTTCAATTTAGTCAAAATCACAGGGAGTTATAATGTAGGTTTTCAAACCATAGGAAGTTAAATTGAATATTTGTCAAACCATATGAAGTTTTTTGGTATTTTACCCAAGAAAGTAACATCAGCACAAGTAAAAAATCGATTTAAAATTTGACTGTGACATCTATACTCTTTTTACACTCGTGCGTATTCTAAGAAAATACATTTAATAGCACGAGAATCTAATTTATCTACCCCAAAAGCAAGCTGATGAATAAAACACACACATCTAAAAATACGATGAGGTAATTTAAACACAGGTTCATAAAAAAAAAAGAATAGAGTGAGGTAATTGGCCTCCAAGAATATTATATGACATGCAATTAATTAAATAACATGCAGTTAGAACTGTAACACTCCAAAATTGTTTGACCACATTCATGTGCAACAAAAGTGCTCAAGCAACTTCAATTAAATGTCCAATTTTTCTTTCAGCAACTCCATTCTGTTGTGGAGTGTGGAGACAAGAGAACTGATGAATAATATCGAACTTAGTCATAAAGGTATCAAAAGGAGTGTAAAAATATTCTTTCGCATTATCACTGCGAAATATATGTATAGGCACACCAAATTGATTCTTTATTTCTGTAACAAATGCACAAAAAATAGAATATAGTTCTGAACGATCTTTCATCAAATAAAGCCATGTAACTCTAGAAAAATCATCAACTAAGATTACAAAATATTTAAAATCTAACTTTGAAATGATTCGACTAGAACCCCAAGCATCAGAATGAATTAACAAAAAGGGTTCAAAAACCCGTTTATTGACTTGAAAAGAAAAAGAAATACGATGATGCTTTTCTAACTGACAAGACTCATATTCTAATGAAGACAACTGACTCAAAGTAGGAACCAACTTCTTCAAATTTTGTAGAAATGGATGACCCAAACGACAATGAATTTCAAGAGGAGAAACAGTAGCAGGACATGCAATTTGACCATTGGAGTTGAGAAAATAAAAACCATTATGCTCATTCCCTCCATCAATCGTTCTCTTTGTTTTCAAATCCTGAATGACAACAAAATCAGGAGAAAAAGTAACTGAACACTGTAGAAATTTAGTAAGTTTACTAACAGACATTAGATTAAAAGGTAAATTGGGTACGTAAAGAGCAAAAGACAGTGGAAGAGATGGGTTAATTTCTACAGTGCCTAGTCCTTTAACTTTAGTGGTAGATCCATCAACTAAAATAACATGAGAAAAGGAAGTAAACTCTTGAAAATTAGAAAAATTTTTAGAAGTACCTAACATATGATCAGTAGCCCCGGAGTCAATAATCCATGAGTCAAAATTAGAGGTGTGGAGAGACAAGTCATAACATTACCTTTTTGTGCTAAAGAAGCGGATGGAAACGATGCGTGATTTGCAGTTTGGTACTTGACGGGTATTTTACATACGTGCAAGCTAAAAAATACCGAATTACACCCGTTCACTGCAAGTATACAGATCAACTAGTAGTTTAGGGTATATATCGGGTCGATCCCACAAGGAAGAGTGAACAATTACCGGTATTACTAAAGTTTCTTTATTATTTAGACTATCAATGAATAATAAGAAATTTAACCTACTGCACTTATACAAGAAATTAACAAATAAAAGCTCCTTAGGTTGTGGTATCCCTAACTACTCATGCAAGTGTTATATTTGGATCATTGAGTACTACATCTAGGCTAATTATGGTGTAATTTCCTTATGCATTTGAATCCTACTTTCGTAGTGAATCAATTATACTTATAACTAATCCATACCTATTCTCATGGTTATGAAATTAGCTACAAGTTCATTTTTTCAGTGAAATTACATGAAATGAATCACTAAAAACCACATAGGTGCACCTCTACTCTCGTGAGTGTACTCCCTATGTTTAGCACTTCTTGAACTAATGTTAAATCTCAATTTTCATTGCAGAAATAACACCTTAGATAATCACAATTAATGGTACCAGATTAATCATGATTTAAAGAGCTAAAGTGCTAAATAACTTGCTCAAATCATAGCAGTTAAATAGCCAAATGATAAACACTAACAATCATAGAAAGTTCAACCAAACCCAAGGCATAAACTTTAGAGACACATAATAGACATAAATTCCAGAACTTGCATATTAACTATATTTAAGAATCCAATACAAAAGATAAAGAGTTGGAGAAGAGATAACCCATGTCACTTGAGCTTCAACTTCTCTTTCTTCATCTCCATTTTCATCCTAATCTAGTCATTATACAAGAATGGATGAACTACACTTACTACACTATCCTACACTAAGGAAATGGAAGAACTACATTTCTGCACTCTTCAAGCTTCTCCCGTATATTTCCCTTTTTCAGACCACCCAAAATGTCTCTGCATATAAACTGCTTAAGAGCTCCATTTTTCCAAGTCAAATTCCACATTTTGATTCCCAAATCTCAACTTTGTTAGGATAGTCAATAACAAATGTTTTTGACTTGAAAATAAGCCACCTTGTCTGCCCTTTTGTCTTCTGAAGCATGTGCACCGAATTCTCTTGCAACTTATAGTTGGAAAGTGGTATGAACACAAGAGAATTGACTGAGCAAATTGCAGAATTTCGGCCAGAAAACGCGCCTTTACAAAACGCGTCTACAACTCGCGTTTTGTGCACTCGCGTTTTCACTTTGTCCTTACTTCAACTGCAATTTTCTCCATGATGCAGGCCGAACTGACTTTTGTGCAAAACACCAAAGTTGTAGATCTTTGAGTTAGCTTTCTAATGCTTCAAGAATCATCCAAATCTGAGCTTTACAGACTGAGATATGATCAAAATACTAAACACTGGTCGGAACTCTGTTTTCCACTTTGGACAGCTGACTTGAATTTCGGTATTTCAACTTTTGGACTATGAAAACGGCTGAACCGGACTTTGATGTCTTCATACCAAATGTAGATATATCTCTTAGCTTCAAAATGGTACCAAGATCACCTTGATCCGATCTGTGTAGCTCCAGATATAGTCAAAATACGAAAATGTGTCTGAGTTGTCAAAGCTGACTTTTCTTGATTTTTGTCCTCAAATTGCATTTCTTCCTTTTACACTTCATATTTTATTTTCCCTACTTTAATCCATCTTCAATCATCCAAATATCTTCTCAATGCACTTCATTTGATGATTGAATCATTAAACCTACAAAATATGAAGTTTTTACCATAAAAATCCATAAAATGCAATGTTTAGCCACTTTAACATAAAATGTAGTTTTTTACCAAAACCTTAGTTATTTTAGTTATAAAACTAAATAATCAAACCAAAATTAACTAATAAAACACACTAAAAATACGTAAAATAAACCCTTGTCAAATACCCCCACACTTGAACCATTGCTTGTCCTCAAGCAATAAAAATACAAACCAACAATGATCCAAAATTTGAAAATAAATATATGTAGCATTTCAACTTCATTTCCTCAAAACAGAGTAAATAACCATTATGCAATTATTCAATTAAATTCAAGTACTCATAATATCAAGTAAAGGAGAGCCAATTATACCGTCATTATAACAAATTCAAATCAATTTTTCATCCTTACCCAATCTTACAAGTAAGTAACTCATATGGTCAATAATAATGCTTCCTAAACTCATGATCATCTTTTAATTCTGTTTAAAAAGATATTTATTAATATTACATATCTAAATATTACTTAAGACGTGAGAATGCCTTTTGACGCGAGGATCGACATTTTTAGATGAAGATCACCGGTTACTCAACACTTCACATACTCAAGTTGCTTTGCATACTCTTAATTCAAGTACCGTTTTACGCGAAAGTCGACATTTGTAGATGAAGACTCCCGGTTACTAAGTACAAGAATCATTGGAGTAGAACAAATCTTATTCTATTTTTGTCTTTTTCTTTTGTTTCTTCATTTTTTTTTCATTTTTTTTAAAGTAAAGATAATAACATTCCCTCGAAAGCATAATCATGAGAAGAGTATTGCAATTATTGACCATATTTATCACTTAACTTATAAAATCCAATAAAGAGAAGAAATTTCATCAAATATGCAAAAAAAAATATAGGCATAATTTTCTCCACTTTAAAAGATATACTTTCCTACAAATGCAAAAATTATAATCACATAATAGTCATTTCCAAGTTAAATGAGAAAAGAAGTTTCCAAATCACATATATTTATCTCAAATGTAGGAGGAATTTGAACTACTAATGGTATGGAACTTGGTACCCCTTGGATAAAATCGAAAAAATATGAAACTTTTTGGGGCAAGTTTGTAATTTTGGACAAGATTTTAGAAAAATTTTGAATTTTAACACAAGTCCAATATTTGCAACTAATAATTCAATCACATACAATGTATATAATCTCAATTCTCCCCCCACACTTAACATACACATTGTCCTCAATGTGTAAGAAGGAAAATCAAGATAAAAAAAAATAATAATAATAATACTCCCCTATTGTTGTGATTGAATATGAAGCTTCAAGGTATGTTGTTCGCTTGTTTTCATTGCTTCATGAGTTCCATTTGGTAACCATTAGTGATATAACCTAAAAATGGAAAATGAGAAACAAACGTGATAACAAAGACTTAATAAAACAAAACGGCGATCCGTAATTTCAACCTTTGTTTTGGTGATGTACCTATATAAAATACACAATAAGCAACTCAAGGTACAAGAAAATATATGAGGAAAAGAAGAAAAAAGAGAATCAAGGAATCTGCAATTTTTTTTTTTTCTCCGAAAACGCGACTCATCAAAACGCGCCAAAAACTTGACGGGTATTTTACATACGTGCAAGCTAAAAAATACCGAATTACACCCGTTCACTGCAAGTATACAGATCAACTAGTAGTTTAGGGTATATATCGGGTCGATCCCACAAGGAAGAGTGAACAATTACCGGTATTACTAAAGTTTCTTTATTATTTAGACTATCAATGAATAATAAGAAATTTAACCTACTGCACTTATACAAGAAATTAACAAATAAAAGCTCCTTAGGTTGTGGTATCCCTAACTACTCATGCAAGTGTTATATTTGGATCATTGAGTACTACATCTAGGCTAATTATGGTGTAATTTCCTAATGCATTTGAATCCTACTTTCGTAGTGAATCAATTATACTTATAACTAATCCATACCTATTCTCATGGTTATGAAATTAGCTACAAGTTCATTTCTTCAGTGAAATTACATGAAATGAATCACTAAAAACCACATAGGTGCACCTCTACTCTCGTGAGTGTACTCCCTATGTTTAGCACTTCTTGAACTAATGTTAAATCTCAATTTTCATTGCAGAAATAACACCTTAGATAATCACAATTAATGGTACCAGATTAATCATGATTTAAAGAGCTAAAGTGCTAAATAACTTGCTCAAATCATAGCAGTTAAATAGCCAAATGGATAAACACTAACAATCATTAGAAAGTTCAACCAAACCCAAGGCATAAACTTTAGAGACACATAATAGACATAAATTCCAGAACTTGCATATTAACTATATTTAAGAATCCAATACAAAAGATAAAGAGTTGGAGAAGAGATAACCCATGTCACTTGAGCTTCAACTTCTCTTTCTTCATCTCCATTTTCATCCTAATCTAGTCATTATACAAGAATGGATGAACTACACTTACTACACTATCCTACACTAAGGAAATGGAAGAACTACATTTCTGCACTCTTCAAGCTTCTCCCGTATATTTCCCTTTTTCCTACCACCCAAAATGTCTCTGCATATAAACTGCTTAAGAGCTCCATTTTTCCAAGTCAAATTCCACATTTTGATTCCCAAATCTCAACTTTGTTAGGATAGTCAATAACAAATGTTTTTGACTTGAAAATAAGCCACCTTGTCTGCCCTTTTGTCTTCTGAAGCATGTGCACCGAATTCTCTTGCAACTTATAGTTGGAAAGTGGTATGAACACAAGAGAATTGACTGAGCAAATTGCAGAATTTCGGCCAGAAAACGCGCCTTTACAAAACGCGTCTACAACTCGCGTTTTGTGCACTCGCGTTTTCACTTTGTCCTTACTTCAACTGCAATTTTCTCCATGATGCAGGCCGAACTGGCTTTTGTGCAAAACACCAAAGTTGTAGATCTTTGAGTTAGCTTTCTAATGCTTCAAGAATCATCCAAATCTGAGCTTTACAGACTGAGATATGATCAAAATACTAAACACTGGTCGGAACTCTGTTTTCCACTTTGGACAGCTGACTTGAATTTCGGTATTTCAACTTTTGGACTATGAAAACGGCTGAACCGGACTTTGATGTCTTCATACCAAATGTAGATATATCTCTTAGCTTCAAAATGGTACCAAGATCACCTTGATCCGATCTGTGTAGCTCCAGATATAGTCAAAATACGAAAATGTGTCTGAGTTGTCAAAGCTGACTTTTCTTGATTTTTGTCCTCAAATTGCATTTCTTCCTTTTACACTTCATATTTTATTTTCCCTACTTTAATCCATCTTCAATCATCCAAATATCTTCTCAATGCACTTCATTTGATGATTGAATCATTAAACCTACAAAATATGAAGTTTTTACCATAAAAATCCATAAAATGCAATGTTTAGCCACTTTAACATAAAATGTAGTTTTTTACCAAAACCTTAGTTATTTTAGTTATAAAACTAAATAATCAAACCAAAATTAACTAATAAAACACACTAAAAATACGTAAAATAAACCCTTGTCAGTACTGTAAGAATTTAACATAATCTTCTTCGAATATAGTAAAAGTCTTTTGGGACCTATGTGCTGAAAAACTTGATTCAGTTTGATCAGTGGTAACCACATTAGCAAATCGATGAGGTTTTCCAACTAAATCCCAACAAGTATCACGAGTGTGATTTTTCAAACCACAATGAGTGCATTCACGGGTGTCTCGACCTCCACGACCCCTACGACCTCCTCTACTTCTTCCTCCACGTTGCTCACGTTCAGGACTAAGTTGCTCTATCCGATTGTTGTTAGCAACTAAAGCAGACTTGTCATTAATTAGAGCACCATCACCTTGTGCATTGTCCTTAGATGCAGAGCGTAAGATACGAGCATACGCCTCTGCAAAGGATGGTAATTGTTCACATGCTAAAATTTGAAATTTGATTGGTTCAAATTCTGGTTTAAGGCCAGCCAAGAATTTGAGCACAAGCATTTGTTTTCTTTGCCTTTGCATAATTGTAATATCATTTGAGAGAGGTATTACAGCATTTAATTCTTCTGAAATTCACTTGAGATCAGCAAAATATTCAGTTACTGTCTTGTTATCTTGTTGCAACTGAAAATACTCCAAAGAAATATCATACATCAGTGAAAGATTACTGCAGTACAATAATCGGACATAATCTCAAACTTCTTTTGTTGTCTCACAATGAGAACACATGTACGCAATTCATGGCTCCATAGAATTTTATAGTGCTCCAAGAATTTGGGCATCCTCTTGAATCCATATTAGTCTCTTGTTATCCTCTGTAGGAGAGTCATCTGTGAGATATCATTGCTTTCCTAAGCCTGTCAGATAAATATTGACAGCTTTTGATTACTATTGATAATTAGTGTCATTCAACTTCCAATTTATGATTTGAGGCATCACCATTGGCATAATATTAGTGGACGTCGCGATACTTTTTGATAAACTTTCAACCATAGCGAATAGCGCTTCAAACCAAAAAACGGCCAAAATTTGCGATGAACAGTACCGTTGAACAGTACGTGTGAATAGTATCATGTGAACAGTGCTCGTGAACAGTATTGCGTGAATGATACGCGATGACTAATATCGCGTGAACAAAACTTTTGTTAGATGTTTAACCCTAATCCTAGGACTTTTGCTCTGATACCATGTGAATAAGTATTTTGGGAGGAAAACATTTAGTCACAATATTATGAGTGACCAACTAGTATTTATAATAGTACAAACCTAACAAACTATTTACAAAAATACCCTTACTAATTTATTATTTACAAGACTACTTATATTCTCTTAACACAGGTTGAAGTCATCATCACCATCATGTTTAACATCAATATTATCTTGTCTAGATGCTTGCCTTATTGTTGGTTTTTTGTTATCATTTTTACTGCCTTGTTTCCCTCCAACAGCAGTTGTTTTGTCCCTTTTCCAATCGCAGTTCCAAGTTCCTTATCACCACCAACAACAGAATTTCTTAAAATCATATCATAATCACTGTCATTAAAACTTTTAGCTTCTGTAGATTCTGATTATGCATCATAATCAACCTCACAGCCATCTTCTTCCTTGAGTAATCAACTAGTACTGTGATATCTTCAAACATAATCAAGTTATTGAAAGTGATGTCAACATAAAAAGTATCTTCATTTGATACACCAACTCACCAATATCAACATTAGAGCTGCCCAATTTACTACATTCTTGTACCAAGTATAGTTCAAATTCACCAATTTGTTTCCCTATGGAAGCCATGTCTACAACATCATCCTCACCATCTATTTTTTTGAAGTTTGAACTCACCCTCTCCACTCAAAACTCTACAAAATAATTTCACATTTTCTGTGTATCCGAACAAATTGCAGAAGGCATAGAGAATCTCCATTCTAACACCATCAACAATGACATCCTCAAAAGATTGCATCCTGCCCCTCACATACTTTTCTTCTGATGGTCCAAAATATACTGCACCACCATGATAAATTTTCAGCATAAAATAATCCAACCCTTATCTTGTTTTTTTTTCCAGAAAAAGATAAAAAATATTAATTATCCTCCACATGATTAGCCATTTTTCTGTCATTTTTTCCAGAGCATGGAAACAATAGCATATTTCAATTTCACTAACAAATTGACCATCTGAACTAAAGAAAAATCGAATACTACAATAAACCCCATATAATACCTTAAATCTCACCTCCTAAAACCCTATTCTTAAACCCATGACATGGACATAATGCATAAAAATCCAAATCCTACTATTGTAATCGAAGAAGCAACAACTTATTTAACCACATCATTATGAAAATCAACTTCAAATGAAAGCATAAGTCTCTGTGCTTACTGGCAATGTTCGCTGCTATTTCCTTGGATTTGTCCTCCTCATGCTTTTCCTCACCCAATTGTTCTGTCCTTAAAGATTCGAAGCAATTCAGTTCATCTTCAATCATCTAATTCCCATCAATTGATGAAGATTTTAGTCGCCAGATAATAGCCCTAATTTGGCTTCACTATTTCTCACTCAATTGTTCTCCCAATTTTTCCCTTTTAATCGTGTTTTTTTATTTTGTATCATCCATTAAATGGATCCTCACATGAACTACTTAAAATGCCCCTACATGGTCGCACGTCTGGTTGAAGAAAATAATGTTTGTGGTGGTGCCCCCATAAAGGTCCTTAATTGGCATAAAAGTTTTACTTGAAAGACTAATTCCACGTTAAAAAAAATCTTTTAGGGACTAAATTAGTATAAGTGAAAAAGCTTAGGGATTAAATTGATAATTTTTGCTAAAATTTTGTACTCAAACAATAAGAGAATCTTTATACTTTAGGAACTAAAGTCACATTAGTAATGTGTGACAGATTTTATGATTGAAGGACTAACATGAAATAAATTCATATTTTAGAAACTGAAGTGTGATAGACTTTATATTTCTAGGATCAAAATATCTCATTTTAAAATATAGAAGTCAAAGTAAAATTTCGGATACATACAAAGGACGTAAAGTAGAATTAACCCTTCCCATAATGATGTACTAATCATGCTAAATATATAAAGGAGTAGCAACCTTTGATCTATAGTTGACCTTTGCTGAACCAAGTCAAATTTAGGAAGAGTTACAATATGAAATTGATCATCTAGTGCAATTATTCAGCACGTGAAGAAAATTAAAATAAGAAATGAATTGTTTGACCCAAGCCAAATTTAGCAAAAGTCACATAAAACATTAGTTTGTTGGATGCAGTGCAATTACTTGTCTCGTCAAGAAGATTGCTAAACAAATCTGACCCTTTCGAATGGAGTCAAAATTAGGTAACTTTTCCTTTCGGACATGATAAACTCTACACCAAAGGGAATGATGGATCCAAGGGAATCAATGAAGAATTCGGAAGGGACTAAATCGCTACCAGACCAAACGGATGCTTTTACACCCGCGAGTGAAATTTTCAAAAAATCCTGGACAAGAATGCAGGCCAAGAGATTCGATCCCTTGACCTAGGTATTTTTGTCTTCTTGTTTGATCATGGAAGTCGGAAGATATGGCAGATTATGAAAATCAACCAATTTAGCAAGACAAATCTCTTGCCTAGCATTATATTACCTGACCCATGTGTAAAGAGGAACAAAAGATTGATATTCTCTTTCTTTAACATCAATAATATATTTCTGTATTTGTTTGATCATGGAAGATAAAGGCACATTATGAATATCAACCAGTGAAGCAAGACAAAATTCTTCTCATATACCAATGCATTACTTGACACGTGTAAAGAGGAACAAAAGATTGACTTTTTCTTCCTTTCTGTGAAATAATCTATTTCTTGTCATTTGGTACATTCGAAGTCACAAAGAGATATTAAACTACGACATAAAAAACTTCATTTTTCTGGTTAACTTTTTTAATTAATCATTAATGGAACTTTTAACTTACACAATTACTAAATGGAGAGGCATACCCTGCTTGTGTGTTGTTTTAAAAAAATTGATAGTAAAAAAGAGGAGGGGGGGGGGGGAACATAAGAGGAAAGTAATGGTAGTTCCCAAGGAGGACAGGAAGTTATAGGGATTTAATGGGTAACCTTTAGTTATAAAGTCATTGTTGGGAAATTCAAAAAAGAAAAATATTAAACCAAAAAAGTGTTCGTACTTTATTAAAGTAATAATAATAAAAGGGCTTCTATAACTAGTGCCCTGGAAACATTGGTTGAAATGGATCAAGTGCTAATTCTCACTTAAATTTTGTTTCTATAACCTAAACCACATATAGTAACAAATTGATAAGAGGTAAGGATTGATTGAACCCTTGACCTATCACATCATCAAAACTTTAAATGCTTGGTGGTAACCACCAACCCAAAGGGCTAGTGGCTTATACAACATACAGATTAATTAGAATTTGAATACTCTGTTGCACTATTATTATTCCATGTACGCATAGCCTCATTTTTATTTCAAAATCATGAATGTAGTAAATAGACACACGACCCTCTTTTGACATCTATTAACGGTAATCCCAAATGTATAACACAGAATCCAAAGAGTGCCAAATCCATTTAAAAAAAGATATAATCAATTTATACTTATATACTCTTTGCTATATTCACCTTCATAATAATACAAGATTTTTCTAATAGCTGCTCTGAGCACTCATTAATACATCTAAATTATATTTAATTTATCATGTGAATGTACAAACTCACATTTGTTATACCCTTACATAGGATTATAAACGAATTTAACCAAGTTCAACACCCTAATTTTCAAACTTGTTTGATTATTTTGATGAGATTGAAACTTTGTTTAAATTTGACTTGTTTACGTCTCGAGTTGAGATGGAACGATCTTTCATTGAATCGAACTCCAGTCTAATTTGAATAGTTTAAGCTTTTTACATGTACACTTTACTTATATACTAATTGAGCCAAGTTCGAACCTAAATTGAAAGTTTATCAAACACAAATTCTTGTTCAAATTTGATTTAATTATTAAAGTAAACTTGAACGAACTCTTATTGAGTCAAACTCGACTCAAGTATCGAGTAGTTTAGTTTGTCTTTTAACACCACTCCTATATTTAAATACTTTTTCAAATTTACTTATAAAAAGTAAACACACTTAACGAGTGACAATTAACACCCGTTAACCAAATTCAATTTATTACAAAAAATTTGGGATGCATGAGCGTGTTAGTGCCAGGCACGAGTGATCAACCTTTTACTTCCACCGTATAAAGCTCTAAGGCCGTACAAGCACAGAATTCCAACAATTAGAAGGCAAACATACATGGCTTTCTTGATAGGGAACATTTTCTAGTACAAGAACTACTGTCTTTTCTCAACTTTTGTTTCCTTTTTCCTGTCTCTTTCTCTAGCTCTGCCTATGTATTTGTTATATTTGCGTTAGCCTGACGTTGTACCCAAGATGAAAAGATATGTTCAATTGATTTTGTGAGCTCCTCCTGCCGATAAACAGATGCATAATTGTCCCAGTTCAGTTGTAATGGAAATTCCTTAACTTGCGGGGCCCCGGATCCGGAGCGTTGCCATGAGTAAATGAGATAGGACTTTGCTAACTACCAAAGCACAGGTTATCTATGCTTTGTCCTGATGCTCATCTTTCTTTTGAGACTTGAATTCATTGTATTTGAGGGATTCATTATAGTCTATGGTGAAAAGTACTTCGTAATTTCCTTCCTTGGAAATATTGGAAATGTTTGCTTATTTTTTTTTAATTGTCAATAGTAATTGTTTCAGCTGAACACTTGGGAAACTGCTAGTGAGGGCAAACAAGAAATTTAGTATGATAAATGTGTCATGTGTGACTCTTTTGCTATGTTTTGCTGATACTGATCTTATGGGTGATGAGCTGCATGAGTTTTCGAGCAAAGCATAATTGGCCTTTTGCTGTGTATACATGGATGTTTTGAACCTTGAATCGTACATTGTCTTAAACTAGGAGGCATAAAACGCGCGTTGCGCGTTGGGATAAATATAAAATATGCCCCTTTAAGCATGTGGATTTATGGAACAAAAAAGTTTGTTGTTTAATAATTTGTGTACACAGCTAAGCATAAATATACATGAATAAGTAGACGGCAAAATCATTTCACAAAAATGGTACGAATATTTATTTAGATTTATAGAAAGGTACTGCTAGGATTTAAAGTTAATACTTTTTTAGTTAATATTTATTACTCGTTTAGCATGAGAATAAAGTTCAATATTTTTCATGAAGTGCAGAAGCATAGGATGTGATGATTTGAATATATCGTACGTCATAAGAGAGCAAAAGTACTGTCGAGATATAAAAACTACTTTTGTTGGAACTTGGGAAATTCTTCTTTTATCTCACTCCATTTCTTGTTTAACATGAAAATCAAGTTTACTATTTTTCATGAAGTGTAGAAACATAGAGTGTGACCACAAGTATATATTATGCTTTGCAGGACAAAAAGAGAAATACTAAGCTAAATTTGAAGGCATTTGCATTATATATAGCAATATTGATCCAATTGTGATTATAGTAGCTTGAAAAAAAAAAGTGATTGAATTCTCATATTAGTTGACTATGAATTAACCGAATTGAACAATGAATCAAAACATCAATTAAATCAATTATGGTTCAGACACTTCCTGAGAATCACAATATCACAACATCTTTAAGTTACAATTTTTGGCCTATCTCTTCTACTTGAAGTTGCTGTGAGTTAGCCTGGAACTCTGTCATTTGTACATGATTGCATGAGGACTGTACTTTTGAAAAAAAAAAAAAAAAGTCATAAGAAGGAGGGTCCTATTTTACATCTGACTGCTTCAAAAGCCCAGTCAAATTTGACTACTTCTGCAACAATGTGGAGTGTAAGGAGGAGCTACACAAGACAAACTCTTTTTTAATGGTTGTATTTCCAAAAAGAAAACACGCGGACACCAGAATTTGATTATCATCAATGAATGATGTAGGACCTGCTGCCTTTCCTCCAATACTACCAGCAGTAGAAAATCATTGAAACTCCAAGCTCTACATACGTCTAAAATGATATCCCTGCTAACTTATCAACTCCCGCGCAGAAACGAAGACCAGAACCAATTTGCTCTGAGGTGGGACATACCCAGCAAAAGATATGTGGTCCTAAAGCCTGCAAGTCAAGTAAATCACCTATAAATGCCTAGAAAGCTAAGACCATATGTCGGAGAGCATGTAGTACCATGATATCTACAGTATTAGTTAGTAAACTTCTATGCATAAAGAGCCTAATTTGATCAGCCAAATGAAATGCCTACTCTAGACTCTCTTATTTGCTACTAAGAACAAGAGAAGAGAGAAACAACTTACTGATATCATATTCTCATAAGCACCAAGATCATATGGATGTGAATACAGATAACCTCCTTTTTCAGCAAGCCACATAGCTCTCACACCTTCATGGTACTGTACGGTAAAAAAGGTAGGAAGTGGTCATCAGACTTGATTAGATGCCAGATAGATGAAAAAAAATTACTATCACCACCAATGCAAACCTCTATTGTGGTCTTGTTTTGCAGAATAAGATAAACATGCCAAAACACAAAGATGGTCAGCACAAGAGTCAATGACACCAGCAGGAGCCCTGAAATGACCTGAAGGCTAATCTGTTCAAGTTGAATGCAAGGATATGCAAAATTATAACTTGTTGAAATATATATATAGTAAGAAGTTTATACACAAGATGCGCGCTAGCAACTAAACAGTACATGCCCAATTAAACATAAATTATAAAAGCACTCGTCAATGTTTCTATGTCTGTACATCTTTATCTATAGTATATACATATTTGTTCTTCAAGCAAGTCACTGTAGCAAAGCATTGTGAATTTGATACAAACATTATAAACCAAAAGTATAATGAAATAGTATGTTTTGAGAATAAAAACCTAATCCCTGAAGCAACTTTTGTCACGAGCATATAGTTTTCTTAAATCAGGATCAAACAAAAGGATTTGCCATTTGAAAATATATTTATCCCGGCCATCATCCAAATATTATACTTGTTTGTGCTATTCTTTTCTAAAACCATCTATATTTTCTTTTCCAATTGAAAAAACCGTGACACTGGCATGTCTGCATTGCTGCAAAGCAACCCCAACCAAAGTCTCTAAATTCTCCAAAGCAACCACAACCGGAGACTCCATAGTTTGGATGGCTAGCCATATCAAAAGCTCTCCTATCAGTGAGCAAGCGACAGAAATCTCTTGTACATGGTCAAAAATTAGCACAGAACTTAGCATAAATTCAATAATAATCAATAAGAAGACAAATATGCAACAATAATGCTGTCTTCGAATCTTTCAATACCATTATCCGGAGCACTTTATCACTAATTGCAAGCAAATGTTCAAAGCACTGATAGTGAAGAATGCCACTAACTCATTAGACCTCTTAGATACAAAATTTATGACCTTAATTTACTGGAATTTAGAGTCAAAAGTGAAACTTAAGCAAAGGCAATAAGTTGTCAACTCTATCAACTTGATCTTGGTGGTGCCATGGTCAATTAAAAGATGTTCTCAATAGTCCTGCATTTTTGACTTGATGCATTTACCAATACTGCCTAAAAGTACTTTTATCTGCATTTTTCAAAACTCAACATTATCAGTACGTAGAACCTTATATCTCTATAACCAAACCACTAAAATGCAGATCCACTGTCCCCAACCTGCCACATAGAATGATGAGACCAACATCCTAATGCTCAAAAACTAAACGAAAATGATACTAAGGGTGCCTATTTATGCCACATGACTGCAGTATACAGGTTAAATTTTCTTTACTTTCTAGTTAAAAGATATGCAAAAAATTGAACTCGTGCAGAAGTAAAAGTACAATAGCTAAATTCACAAAAGTTTTGTATCTTTTCAGTAACAAAAAACATCAAGAACAATTGTTCTGAATCAGTACATGAAAAAACTTTTTGAAATTAACAATAGATGTTTAATACCTTAGCAAATGGGACATAATTAGCATAGCCACATGCATAAATCAAATCAAATATCAAGCCTCATAATGAATATAGATTCTGCTGTCTAAAATCCTAATGTAACATTGTTCAACTCTAGATTAAACTCCAAAATGTAAGATAACAGAGCTAATTTGCAAAACTTTCATCCTCTGTAGATTCGTCAGTCCCACAAGCTAGAATACATCATTCAATTCTGATATCAACTGTACCGGTTAAAAAGAGAAAAATGACAAGACCAATATGTTGCAGCGAACAACCTCAAACACTTTTTAAGTTCTTAATTGCGATTTTCATGACAACATAAGATAGAGCAAAGCTACCACCTAAGTAAAGCGATTAATCTTCTCATGAATGTGAGCAAGCTCCATCAGCACTTGTTCAAAGCCAACAATGGTGTTGCCCTCGCCCTTGGTATGCGCAACTTCCCATCGACAAACCAACCACAACTTCAAAATATAGAGAAACAGAACCAAACATATTAGAAATTATGCTTCACAATTTATAAAAAACCATAGGTTCAAACAAACAAAAGGAAAAATATCAGCCAAAGGAGAACAATGCTTAAAACATTTGAATAGTTATTGCAGGAAGAGAAACAAAGAAAGATCTCCCCTATAAGACTTACAGTCACTACATTAATTTCAAATGTATTTTAGAAAAGCCAAGCTACTAAAATCTCAGGAAAAAGAAGCAAACAAACCACACAGAAGTAAGAGCATCTCTCCCAAATTTTCTCATCTCCAAACTGGTGAAATAAAGAAAACAAGCATGCTAGCAGAGGAAGATCTATAACAAAAATAAACAGAAGGAAGGTTAAATAATGTTCAAGGTATTCTAGATAAAGTAGAAGCATGGAATAGAAGACTACATGCATGCATAACCATATTCATTTTAAAGTTTAGGATTTTTTATGCTGTAAAAAAGAATATAAAGGTAACATGATGGCAAAGCCATTCGTGGAGAAACTAATATTGCCTCTAGGCTGTTTGAACTTAAGTGTGGTGCTTGAATCTGCTTGGAGCCATCGAATAAGTGTTTGTAGGGCAAAAAGGTGATTTACAACTCTACAATCGCTTCATATCTACAACAGAAAGAAAGGCAACACAAGTATTAAAAATAAAACAAGAAGCTAGCTGGATAAGCAAGAATTGGAATAGATTGTTCAAACAGAGAAGAAATACAGAAAGAGACAAACCTAAATCTAGGTGATTCTTTCTCATGAAATGCACTCCCAAGTATCACTGCTACCAACCAAAAATCCAAACATTATAACTTAGAAAATCAACCCAAATAGTTACAACAAAGACTCTTAGAAAAACCTTCAAACCCAGTTAAGCATTCAACCTGCAAACACATTAGTTTCTTAATTAAAAAATTACACACGATTACAGGAAGACAGAAAAGTATTTCACAGGATTCAGGATTATCCCTTAAACTTACTTCAAAAGTTTCATCTTATCAATATTCATTAACAAATATATAGCTTTCAAATCATATCTTTTATACCAATTACCCTAACACTTGCTTTAAGAGTTAAGAATTTACAAAAAAGGAAAGAGGTTCCACCATAGTTTCACAAAGGCCTCATTAGAATCTATACCAACTTTTCCAAATAGATCACTTTCATATTTTTCTAACCAAAAAAAAAAGTGAAATAACACATTACCAGCTTCCAGTATTATAGACAAATTCATAATTACAAAAAATATCCTCAAGATAATTTGGCAATTTAAACTTTATAAATACAAAATAAATTGAACACGTAAAACCAATGATTTGGGAAAAAAGGGGAAAAAAGGAACTGTTGCTCGATGGTGGCATTACTTGAAATAATCTATCTTTCTTTCTGGGATCACTGTTGCTGCTAATATAGCTATTAGGATTGTTACAGTCAAACCTGCAATAGTAAAGTTTAAGCACTCAATTTATAACAATACCAATAATAAATAAAGGGAAATAAATGAAGATGATCAGATGGTCCATACAAATTTATAAAAATAAGTAGATCCTAGTTCAAATTAAGGAAAAAAAAACCTTAGGAAATAAAAGGGAAAAAAGAATGGCTTTTTATTTTCTTTCCTTTCAAGAAAATTCAGGGGGAAAACCCCATATGAAATGAAATAATTAGGAAAAATAAAGAAAATCACATATGTTTCACTATACTACTTTAGCTTCTATTGATGTTCTAAGATAACGACGATCTAAATATCAAACACCAAAACGGATACGAGGGAGTATGGTACTCTGATCCTTGTAGGGTTTGAAGCTTTTTCATTCAGATCATCTCAAAGAGGGCAAAAGAAAAAGGACAGATTGGTTAGAAATTAGAAAAAAATAGAAAAGAAAGTAAATAGACAAATTTAAGGAGTTACCGATGTTGGCTAGCCTGTGGTGGGTGTGCAGCTCTAAAAATGCATAGTATTTGAAACTCCATGTTTGAACAGAAATATAATAGCTGACCGATCTATATAGTCAAACACGGATTTGTCAATTATGCATGCAACTTTGTTGGAATCCTTGTGCACTACAAGCACAGATACAGAAATTGAGTGACTACCTTGATGTTTCACCTAGCTACCCTTTTGTTTATGAGATTCGAGCATATTGATAATGGCAATAATGAAGGGATCATCGATGTTTTTGGCATTGAGTTGGATTTCTGTGATGCTGCCAACTCAGAGAAAGAGGTCCTCGAGCTGCTAGACATGCTTGATTGGAAGTGAAGGGCTGGGTAGTTGCTTTCTAGTCTGAACACCTTGCTGCTGAAGATCAAATCTGACCTGGTTGGTGTTGGTTCTTTCGAATCCAAAGTTTGTATATATGTTCCTGTCAATGGTCAATAAGTATCCTGGAAAGCTTTTGATATTGATCTCTATCTCTTGTTTGTAACATGCCGAACTCTTCCCTTCGCCGACTCATTCCATTTCTACACGTTTCCTCCACCAATCTAAGGTGCTCGCCCTATACCTGTCTCTCTCTCTCTCTTTCAAGTATCTGACTTGTATTCATCGAATGAAGAGTGGTTGCGCTCAGAGATTATTGTTGCTTCGGGTTAATTGCTTGCCGGAGCAGACCACTATAGAAATTGAAGAAAACTCTGAGACCCACCTGCAATAGGAGGAAAGAAAGAAGAGATGAGGGCAAGATAGAAAAGAAAGGAAAACAAATGCAGGAGAGAGGAAAAAATAAAAGAGAATAAAGAAGAAGAGACCAAACGTTTTAGAGAGGAGGAGTTCTGAGGCGGCAGAGTTCTGAGGAGAAAAGAAAAAGAGTGAACCCTAGCAACTCACCAAGTATTGAGATTATCACGATCGGAAGAGAACAACCAAAACACAAAACACCGTCGTGGCACTTGTCCAGGAAACACGCACAATCCATGTGAGAGGACGACCAAGACGAAGTCGAACCAGAGAGCCTTTCGGCTCATAAACCCAAGCAACACAAAAAAAATGGAGAAAACACAGAGTCAATGAAGAAACGAGCTACGAAAAAAGGAGTACCAGGAAAAAATGTAGAAAAACAGAGCAGCTGGGCGAAAAAGTTTCAACGCCGGGGGACGAATCTCTCAGAAGCAAAACAACAATTTCCTTTACCCTGCAACAGCGCTCAAGTAATTAGAAAAAAATAAGACTAAATATTAGCTTGGTAAAGGCCGGGGGAATAGGCAATCAGATCCAACCACTAATAGAGCTAATGCTGAACAGAGGAAAATGAAGAAGACCTGGGAGAGAAAGCAGCAAGGCGAATAATGCTGGGAGAGTAAAAGGCTGAAGAGAATAATGCTGGGAGAATAAGCTCGAACCCATTAATGCTCCGGCTGAAAAGCTGAAAAAAAAGGCTGAAGAGTAAAAGCAAAAGTAGTACAGTTATTAAATGAGGACGAAGGCTAGCTGGATTACTGTAATTGGAGCGACCAAGGGCAGACAGGAGGAAGGCTAGCTGGATTAGTGTAATGGGAGACACCATAGGCAGACAGCCTTTCTGATATACGACAGTGGCGGACGTCATGGAAGAAGACAACGAAGCTAAATCGTGAAAAGAAAATGAGTGAAAGAGGCGAACAACACAAAACGACGTCGTCAGGAACCACGCACAGAGCACGTGAGAGGACGACGAAAACCTCCAGGTCACCACAGCTCTTCGGCTCTTTATCTACTTATGTTGAAAAAAAATATCCCCTGAATCGTACTGATTCTAGAAACCTTTTTCCTATTCTAAATTATCCTTCATCTAGCTATTTGTTGGTAGCTCATGAGGGACTGCATAAATGATCAATCTCTTGGTCCCCCCCCCCCTCTCCAAAAGATATATGCCAATAATTTACTCATAATTTAATGCCTACATTATTTTTTTTATTCATGCATCTAAGTAGCCAGTACTTTTCATTTTTGGCCATACAACAAAGGGTAAAATTGAACCACCAAGTTAAAGAAAAACAGAAAGAGAAAAGAGTAAAATCGACTTCCACTAAATATACATTGAAATGAAATTTAACTTCATATGGTCAATTTCAGTTTACTCCCTTTAACTATACCAAATTTTCACTTTGATTACTACACTTTAAAATGGACACTTTACTCCTTCAAATACAAAATTTTCCCACTTAAATAAAATTATTGCATAGAAGTTAGATTTGTACTTCAGTAGTAGGAGAAACTTTATATCTCAATACTAAAGTCCGATAGATTTTACAATTGAAGGATTAACATGGAGTAGATTTATATTTTAGAAACTAAAATGTGATAGATTTTATATTTTTAGGACCAAAATGTCTCATTTTAAAGTTTAAAAATCGAAGTAAAAATTTGAGAATATATGAAGGCGTAAAGTAGAATTAACCCTTCACATAATGATGCACTAAGAATGCTAAATTTATAAAGTGACAATGAATTTGGACTTCCATCTGAAAATCAATTGATAATAAGTAGAGCGGCTCAACATCATATATGGCTAGAAATCTTTGGATTATTAATATGGGATAGTCTACTAAAAGTCCACCCTCCCCACCAAACGTGACTTGGTGAATGAGTTTAAACCAATAGAGAAAAGAACAGAATTACAGGCGAAAACTCCAAAAAGGATAACAAACAAACTGAAGGCCCAATTCTAATGCCTTAATAAAGAAATTGGACTTCTATTTCAAAATTAATTCACAATGAGTGCAATGATCCAACATCATTTTATATATCTGACTAAAAATTTTTGAAATATCAATGTGGATATTCTATTAACATAAAGGAACAGCGACCTTTGATCCACAGTTGGCCTAGTTGAACCAAGTCAAATTTAGGAAGAGCTTAATATGAAATGGTTCACCTCTAGTGCAAATTATTCAGCACGTGAAGAAATTTTAAAATAAGATATGAATTGTTTGACCAAAGCCAAATTTAACAAAAGTCACATAAAACATTAGTTTGTTGGATGCAATGCAATTACTTGTCTCGTCAAGACGATTGCTAAACAAAGCTCGACCCTGTGGAATAGGGCCAAATTTAGGTAAAAACAAAAATATTTTTGCCTACTTGTTTGATCCTGGATGATATGGCAGATTATGAGGATCAATCCACTTAGTAAGACGAATCTTTTGCAATAGCATTATATTACCTGTCCTTTGCGTAAAGACCTGAACTTTGTGTAAAGAGGAATAAAAGATTCATATTCTCTTTCTTTAGATAACATAAAAATATATTTCTGTATTTGTTTGATCATGGAAGATTATGGCATATTTGTGAAATTCAACCAATGCAGCGTGACATAATTCTTGGCATACCAATATGTTACCTGACATATGTGTAAAGAGGAACAAAACACTGACCTTTTCTTTCTTTCTGTGATATTAAAAAAACACCGATTTCTTGTCATTTGGTACACTCGAAGTCACTAGAGACATTAAACTACGACATAAAAAACTTCATTTTTTTTTTTATGTAAGCGATCAACTTTCATTGATAGCAAAAACAAAGTTCATTTTGTTAGTTAAATTTTTTTTAATTAATCATTAATTGAACTTCTAACTTACACAATTACTAAATAGAGAGGTATACCGTGCTCCTGTGTTGTTTCTCAAAATTTGATAGTAAAAAAGTAAAAAAAGGAAAAAAGAGAGAAGAAAGCAAGGTAGTTTCCGAGGAGGAAAAGTTATAGAAATTTAATGGGTAACCTTTATTTATAAAGGCATTGTTGGGAAATCCAAGAGAGAAAAATCTTAAACCAAAAAAGTGTTCACACTTTATTAAATTAAATAATAAAAAAAAGGGCTTCTCCAACTAGTGCCACAGGATTAGTGCCACAGAATGTGCTCTTTTTGTCTAGTTGATGGAGATAATAATCATTTAACTAACAGGATTAGCGCTTATGCGTTGAATATCATTCAAGATGAGGAATTTGTGATTCCTTAGTGCCATTGTGCACTAGTTGTATTTAGTTATCAAGCCTTTGCTTGAATTGTATAGTTTATTTCATGATATAAAATCACTTATCGTTTCGAGAAAAAAAAAAAAAAAAAAAAAACTAGTGCCACAGAAACATTGTTTGAAATGGATCAAATGCTAATTCTGTAATTAACTCTAAATAGTGTCTAAATACGCAGGATAATATATGTAAGCGTATGTCAATTAGAATCTGAATACTCTATTACACTTTTATATTCCATGTATGTACACACTCATTTTATTGGAGAATCATGTATGTAGTAAATAGACACGTAACCCTCGTTTGATATCCATTAATGGTACAAGTGGATGTTAACGAAGACAAGTAACCCAAGTATAAGACATAATTGAATTTGTAATCACAAATGTATATCATAGAACCCAAAGAGTGCCCTCCATAATGATACAAGATTTTTTGAGGGAAATTTCTACCAATATTTGCTCAATTTAAAGAACATCACAATTTTGGTGTTCTGTGGGAATCTCTTCTCCACTTACGGTCGCGCATGTCTGAAACACGGCAACCATAAAATATTATTTTCTTTTAATTTTTTTGTTATGTGTTAGAACGTTGTGGAAAATTTTTTTATTCATGTCCCAATTGCTGATGACTAGAAAAAAAGTTTTTTTTTTTTTTGTTGTTAAAATTCATATAGTTGCTGCATCCGGTTTGGATGCAGCGAAGAGAAATTTTTCTTACAGCAGCCGTCCAAAAAGCATGGATCAATGGCTAGAAAATGTTTGATATGCACAAGGATGAATGGTTATTTATTGTTTTTTTTTTCAAACATGTGATGCATTGTCGTCGTTCATCAACGTTGATCAACAGCTAAAATGCATCGATAAAAATGACGCATTAGCTGTAAAAATGGCCATTGATCAGTGGATATAATAGTTATTGGATCAACACACCCACCAAATCAATCCATTCGCTCCTCACCAACTCTATTTCTCTCCTCATCCCCATAATCCCATTTCTCTCTCTCCATCCTTATCCCTATTTCTATTTCTAGCAGATGCAATTTGTAAACCTTTGTCGGTGGTAGCTTCTCGAGGAATTTGTGGGTTATGTCCATTGTCATTCCCGTCCGTTAGTGTGTGGAGGCATTTGTGGATTATGTCAGAAATAGCTCTTCGAATTGTGTCGGACAGACAATTCTTTATCTGTCCTGTGAGTTTCTTTGGTTGATTTGTGCATTTAGTTAATAATTTTGCTGTTATTTGTAGTTAATTTAATTAAAGTAATTAGTAATTATTTTATTCATAAATAATTATGATGATGTTAATTAAGTTATTAGTTTAGTTGACATTTACAGCATACTATTATGTTATGAATAATAAATTTTTATATTTCGTAGGTAAGAATTAATTTTTGTGTATTTGGGTAATTTGCATATTTAGTTAACAATTTTTATTTGCAGTTAATAAATATTCTTTCAATTAAATCAATCACTAATCATTTTAATTATATATAATAATACTAATGTTATTGAAGTTAGTTGTCTAGTTAGCATATATACTTATGTATGATTATGTGTTATTAATAATTACTTTTATATTTGTAGTTTATTAGTTTATGGACCAATTTCTTATGTGTAGTCAGTAATTAAATTTTGTGCATTTAGTTAAAATTTTTTATTTGTAGTTAATAAGTATCCTTTTTATTAAATTAATAAGTAATTATTTTATTTATAGATAATTATGATTATGTTAATTAAGTTAGTTGTGCAGCTAATAAAAAAAATTTTAATAGTTGATGTATTAACTATTAAAATTAGTGTATTATTTCCAAAATTAATGATTACTTTAACAAAAAGTGCGATAGTGAATGTTTGGAATAATTATGTGCACATAATTAAAATCTAAAGAAATTTGCAACATCTAACTAAAAAATATTCATTAGATTAGGCCAAAAAATGTCAGCAAACATCACATTGGTGATTCAGTTTTGTTGGAGATGAAAAATAGTGGAAAACAGAGAATCATTTGCATATGACCCTCTGAGATGCAACAAAACAATATTAGTGAAAGACCGAATAGATTATGATAAATTGGTGGACAGACTGTACACTTACATGGGGTCAGATTGGGATGCGTTCAAGTTGAATTTATGGTTTAGGAATTCTGTAGGTTTAGGTGCTTTTACTGGGTTGCCATTGGTGTATGACAATGATACTGACATGATATATCATACGAAAGCGATATCACTGCAAAAGGCAGATTATGATATATGTGGAGATAGAGCCACAATTCCGCCATGACCAGAGTGGTATCAATGCTAAGCAAACATTATGGGGCATAGGTGGATACAGAGTTGAGTTAGACTGCGTGACTCCTCCAACCATTTTTTGTGATAGTCAGATATTACAATTGGAAGTATGGAGGAATGATGCATGATGAGCTGATTTGTGAGGAGGTGCGTGGAAGTTGGAAGCATGAGCGAGCTAGAAGTAGTTGGGTGGTTGGCACCAGTTTTGTGGCTAGTGTCCCTCCAGTGAAAGTTCGCCGATGTTCCCTCTAATGACCATGCTCGAAAGTAAGGGCATAGTCGTAGATCCTGACTCAAAACCAGAATCGGATGGTGATGACCCTAACAATATTGATCACAAGTATGATGGATCCGATCAAACAGACGTCAATCCGGTTGGCGAGACAAGTCCTTCTCCGTCATTTCTATTTGATATTACACCGCATTTGCACTATTTTGAAAGTGTCAATGTTGCAATGGTTTGGATCCTACGCATAAAGGAGATGTGGAGAACTTGAATGTGTGGGATGATCACATAAAGGAGCTCCAATTGGGTATGGTGTTCAAAACAAAAAAAAACATGTGTAGCGAGCCATAAAATTATGGTCAATCAAGTACAAAGTGAGGGAAAGAAAATCAACCACTTGGTATATTTGGTACAAGTCTTAGAATGCCTTGACACCGTGTAATTGGCAATTGTGAGCCACTTTGCAGTGCCTATATAACATGTAAAAGATTGTAATTTTCATGAGGGAGCACAGCTGTATCCGTGTGTCAACAACAATTATCACCAATAGTTGAGTTCTAATATCATTATTGAGCACATTATATACCACATTTAGAGTGGACCAATTTCTCGATTAATGAAATTTGGGCAATAATAATTAAGCGCGATTTCGACACCAATATGTCATATAAAAAAGTACGATATGCTCGGCTACTTACCATTGATGTCATGTTCGACTATTGGCCTACTTTCATATCCACTTTTATATTGGAGTTGGTGATGGACAATTCAAAGACGGCTGTAATGTGGGAGCAACATCTACAAAGCACTATTTGATGCACAATTTTTCATTCTGTTTTGGGCATTTGCCCTGGTGATCAAGGCATTTCGATAGCTTAAACCAGTCATATATGTTGATGGCATGTTTATGAAGGGTTCGTATAAGGCAAAATTTCTAGTTACTATCAAAATTGATGCCTACAACCACTAGTTTTCTATAGCTTTTGCACTTGTAGATGAGGAAACGAATATGAGTTGGGCATGATTCATGTCACAGTTGTGGCATCACGTGTGCAGAGATGTCAAGAACATATGTGTTATTTCAGACCGACAAAAAGGAATAATGCATGCGATAAGAACCCCTGCCATAGTGGAAGGAACCAATTGCTGTCCATCACTATTGTTTAGTCCATGTGTAGAGCAATTCACATAGAAGTTCAGAAACTTTAAGAATGAACACACTTCCGTACTGAAGGATTTGATAATGACAAACTACTAATTTGAGATTTTTATTTTGTTTTTGGATTATATGACTTATCCATGCTTCCATTTCTTAGGTTAAAACTTAAGGATCTTGTATAGGTTGCCGGTTCCGCCAATCAAACCAAGAAGTATGAAGTATTCATAGAATAGATTTGGATGTTAAATGAAGAAGCATATAAATGGTTGAATGGTGGATCTGTTAAATCGGAGTGGGTGTTATGCAAGGATGGGGATATCGGTGGGGTCAAACGTTCACAAACATGCCAAAGTATTTTAATAATTTATTGTGAAATGCCCAACTGTTACCAATCAAGGCATGCATCCAATTCACGCTCAATCAAACCCGTTGAGCTGTTCATAAAGAAACAGAAGTTGGTATTCAATGTGATATTTTCTCTCCCCAAAAAAATATGAGAAAAGTTCTTAGTGAATAAGTAAAATGTGAGGAAACTGTCCAAGCTTACAACCACATAAACAAAATTTACTACGTAACTACTGGTTGCCGTGAAAATAATAAGGGTACCAATGCACAAATTGTCCACTTTCAGAATGGCACATGTACTTATGGCAAATGGGTCGAACTCCGATTTCCATGCTCACAAGTGATTGTAGCTTGTTTTAGATCCGACAGTACCCCGTATGATCTAATTGGCCCCGTGCATATATTTGCAACATTTCAGGATTCTTTGCATGGGCAATTCCTACCTCTGCAAGACACTTAGTACTAGGCTATTTCAGATTTGAGACTTAATTATGATTCAAATAGGATTAAATAGAAAAGATCTAATATTTGAATGTGCCCTTCCGTCCGGTGCAATCACTGTTTCTAGATGGGTCACAATACCTCTAATTATCCGTACTCTAGTATTTTTATGTGCAACATCGGGTTATAGAACTTGCTCCACTATTGTTGTTTCTACATTAAATTTATTTGTAATTTATGAGCTATTATAATGAATAAAATTTTTGGCTTGAATGTGTCTCAATTGAAATTTTATGCAAAATTACAATTTTTGCTGTATTTTGTGCCGTTCAATTATAAGGTGGCGTTTGGTAAGAGGGTTTCAGAATGGAGAATTGAAATAAACCCCATAATTGTTGTTTGGATTACTACTATCGGAATCGGAATTTTGGAATTATATCTAAAAATTTTAGAATTCCTCAATTCCCTAGTAACTTGGAGGGTTTTGGACAAAACCCAAGTTTGATTCCCGTTTAGAAATGGGGCCCGTTCCGCCACCCATTTAAAAAATTAATATATAGTTATATACATATATATAATTATGTATATAATATGTATTATAATTATAATATTTTATTATAATTATATATTTAATTATAATATTAGTATAATTATATAATATATTTATAATTATTATATACACATATACAATATATTATAATTATTTAATTAAATATAATTATATTTATATAACATACATTATAAATATATAAAATATTAGTATAATTAATATTTATATATATTATATATTTATATATTTATATTTATATTATAGCATTTGTATAATTATATTTAATTATATATAATATTTAATTTAATTAGTTACAAACTTATAATAATGATATTATTAGTTATCTGTATTATATAATGTATATTAATCTATGTAATATAATTCATATTATCAATTATATTAATAATTGTATATGTTTACTAATAAAAAATATTAATTATTTATACTAAATTTACTAATACATTTATACTATTGTATTTAATTAGTGAAAATTTCTTATATCCCATTTACAAAGAGTCAACGAACTAAACATCAACTATAGTAATGATATACATTCTTGGTACTGAACCAAACAGATGTATTGGAATGATTGACTCCATTCCAAATCCAAGATAAATGATTCCAAATCCGAATCCGATTCGAACATGTGAACCAAATGCTACCTAAGTTTCTTTTTCTTACCTTTCATAATCCAAGCAAATTATTTATTTCATTCCTTGTAGGCATGTGAATATGGACAGTTAGCCTAGGCACACCTGATCCAGGTATGACATGATAAAAGTTTATTATATTTCCAGGATACACATAAATCCAAAGCGATCTATTTGGGCCATGAGATGGAGCTTGATATCAAGTAAGCTAACAGATTTTGTTTGAGACCCAGTATAGAATAAAATCTGCATATTGTACACTATCTTATTCAGGAAAGATTCTGGGGAATATCACAACGAGTTAATTTGAGTTTGATCATGACTTGATTACTACACTTATTAAGCAGTGGAGGCAGAAGACCCATGCATTTCATCTTTTCGTGGATAAGGCCATTGTCACTTTGCAGAGCGTCGAGGTGTCATGAGGCCTCCGAATTGATGGATTATCGGTCATACTGATTGACCTAAATCAAAACATGAATAAAAGAGAAAGGAGTTGATTGAGGACATAGAGGGTATGAACCAGTATAATTGGGTTGATGGTACACTTTCGTGTTTATATTCACGTCTCTGCAAAGCATTGAAGGCATTTACGAAATCTATTGCAGGGCCATACATGATTTTATTGGTGAGTCTTTATTTTTGTACAGTCGTGGGCACAGAAGTATTTTTATTGAACTTGGATGCCCGTTTAATTCATCAATTATTTTCTTTTCTTTTTTTTAAAACAGTTATGGATATGGGGTTTGACTTGTTGGCTCCAACAGCACAAGGTGATAATTACCTTGGAGGCAATCGGTGGGCCATGGTGTTTACCAAGAAATATACGTCAACCCATGTTGTTCCTTTCTTTCGGGATTAACTTACCAACTTTGATCCTGATGAGATATTGCATATATAAATTATGTTGTACTTCACTCAGTGATTATTATAATGAGACTAACTCCTTTTCTTGATTACTATAGTTTATTTGGGAGTCATATTTCAACAAGTTTATTATATATTTTTTCATTTATTGCACAGTCAAATGACATACCTAACAGTCGATAATTCTGTTGATATATTGGGAGGTTGTTAAATTTCATTTTTCATAATAGATACTACGACAATTTGAGATGCAACATCCCATGCTGAATCCTGTTAACACGGGCAAGGAATTGCATTCTCTTGGATACAATACCATCATCGTTAAGTTCAATACCGGGAGGATCGTGTTAGAACCTATGTTTGAGGGTATTATCCCTATCCAAACAAGCTTATAGATGAATACATGACATGGTACCATAATTGGACCATTCGCTATATTACACATCCTATATTACACTAGTCATAGTGTGATGGCCATCGAGGAGACGTGAGATAATTCGATTATTTGGTAAGTTATTCAAGCCTTTTTTTCATTTCATTCCTTATCTTATTTTATATATGAAAAATACCCTAGCTAATTCAACAAAATTTATAACCTCTTTGGACTGTGTTGCAGATAGAATGGATCTGCAATAAGTATCTCGACCGAGCTAATCCTACGTGTTGTGTGCATTCTGATCTTACATTGACACGGGAGGAGGCTTTCAAGACATTGAAGTACTTGGACTGCAAAATAGGGATGGCACTTGGACCCTTTGAGCATCAGAAAGCCAAGCCATCCACCGCTCATATTACCCAATTCGAGGTGCCTATCGAGCCTCTATTTAAATAGGCGCATGGATACAGCCAAGGATGCAGCATCCTAGGCAGTGCACCAGGCTATGTGATGATAATATGCCTATTACTCAAGATACTCAAACTTCGGCACATGCCAGATATGACCCCCTCCGGTTGTCACTCCAATCCCTCTCTTAAAATTCTCTCCACACCTCTACGTGTTTCAATGTTCGAACGCGCCACAAGCAGCATTCTAACCCATTATAACCTTAATTGTATCTACAAATTTCTAAGTTCCTCAATGAGTTTATCACATGTTGTCTAGATAGCCGACTACATCACTGCACGTGAGGCTCCTTCTGCTATTTTTATAGATCGTTCCTATCCTAAATGTGGTGAGACTCCTATGATGGATCCCTTGATTGATGAGGAAGAACAAATACCTATGGGAGTGTAGGTGTTACCTAGGAGGTCCAACCGGCAACAATGTCAACAAAATCTACCATATAGGAGATCACATTAGAGATGTGACTGCTCTATCATTCTACACGACAAGGGCAAAAACATACATTGATAGGTAAAATTCAGACAGAATTGGTTTTTTTTCTTAATATATAAATTCTTATACATTGATATTTACATCATTTTTATACATTTAAACATCCCGACTTAATATATCACAACTTTTAACTTATTTATATTCGATAGGTATAATTAGACATTAATTATTAGAGTCTTATAAATAATTGCCATATATATTGAAATGAATACAATTCATTATTCCACATTTGTAGAATGATCCTGTTTGTGTTTATAGATATTAAGTCCCTAATAGTAAGTGACCTACCTAACAAATTACACATAAAAGCCAAAAAAAAATTTGAAAGAAAAAAGTTACAAGCTAATCCAACGGATTTAAATTTACAATAGAATTTGTATTTTAAAACATAACCTAAACCTCGTTACTGTTCATTGATGTTCAATCAATATCTAGGATAAAAAAATTACAATCGTAAAACAAAATTGATGTCTTAAAACAGAACCTAATCCATGTTACTAGATACTAATAGATGATCAATCAATGGCTAAAATAAAAAAAAAATTCAATTTTAAAACCTAAACATCATTATTAGTCATTGATCAGTAGCTGATCAATGGCTAAGATTAAAAAAAAAACCTTTGGGTCGCCACATCCAAACCGAATGCAGTGACTGCAAGAACTTAAAAAAAATTTCTTCGCCACATCAAAAAAAAACTTTTCATGCAGCAACTGGGACATATATAAAAAAATATTTTTTTACAGCATTTTGACACATAACAAAAAATTCAAAAAGAAAACAATATTTCATGGTTGCTGCATTTTAGACATGGAGCGATTGTATGTGGGGAAAAAATTCCTCACGTATATTGTTGATATATGAAAATATCATAAATAGTGTTCTATGGGAGTTGCTGCTGAAATAAGGGTCACTGACTCTGCAACTGACAAAATTAGTGCACAAAAAATTTGATTTATTTTTGGATTTTTTTCAGCAGTTTAAGATTTTTATACTGTGGATGTGTCAGACTCAGTGACCATTGATTAAATATGATCAACGATCGTGGTTTTAAGTGGCTAATTTTTTTTGTTTTATGCTTTCGCGGCAGATTAAATTTACACTAAACGTTGGATTTTAATATTTTTTTTCTAAAGCCACAAATCCAATTACGACAAAAGTTGGATTTGATTTTTTTGAAAAGCGGCACACTAAATTTGAGTCTAAAGCTACTGGACCATTGATCACATTTGATCAATGGTCATGGTTTAAAGTGGCTGAAAACCAATTTTTTTATTCTATAGCTGCAGATTAAATTTGCGGTGAAGGCTAGATTTATTTATTTTTTTTGAAAAGCCACACATTAAATTTGCAGCAAAGCTATTGGACCATTGATCAAATGTGATCAACGGTCGTGATTTAAATTAGTTGAAAATTTTTTTTTTCATTCTATAGCCACAGATTAAATTTGCGGCGAGGGCTGGATTTAATTTTTTTTTTTGAAAGCAGCACATTAAATTTGCGGCGAAAGCTACTGAACCATTGATCAAATGTGATCAACGGTTGTGATTTAAAGTGGCTAATCAAGGTGAACGGCTTGATTTTTTTGTCAGCAACGATACATTTGTATAACCTACTCTATCCTAATCTAGGGGGGAGGGGGAGCCTAAGGAGGCTGTGGTAGGGGGCTAATGGGTATATAGACCCAACTAGACCAAGGGAGTGTTATGGCACAACCTTTAGATTTTTTTCGCTGCAGGTGAGGTTTTTCGCTGCAGGTGAGGTTTGAACCCTCACCTACAGCCCAAGGAGGGACTTAAGCCCCTCCCTGGTAGTCACTGAGCCATTGGCCCAGTGGTTCCAACTTTAGCTTTTTCTCTCACACTAGTATTTTTATCCCCAAATCCCCCCTTCTTCTCTAATGTCTTCTAAAGCGAGTGGTCCTAGAAAGGGTCTTTCCGAAAGCAGATTTAGTAGCAAGTATATTGGTAAAACCATTGCCAAAGTAGTGTTGTCGGTATTGTCATTCCAATTCTCAGGCAGACTAAGATGGCGTTTGGTTCGCACATCGGAATCAGATTCGGATTCGGAATCGGATATCCTGGGTTTGGAATGAGGCCATTCATTCCAATACATTTGTTTAGTTCAAGTACCTGGAATGTGTATCATTACTATAGTTGATGTTTGGTTCGTCGACTCTTTCGGAATGGAATATAATAAATATATTATAAACCACATCGTAAATGATAGTTATTGGCTCTTTGTAAATGAGATATAAGAAATTTTCACTAATTAAATATATTAGTATACATGTATTAGTAAATTTAGTCTAACTGATTAATAATTTCTATTAGTAAACATGTATAATTGTTAGTATAATTGATAATATTAATTATATTACATAAATTAATATACATTATATAATACATAGAACTAATAATAATATTATTATAAGTTTGTAACTAATAAAATTAAATATTATATATATAATTAAATATAAATATACAAATTTTATAATATAAATATATAATTATAACTATATAATATATAGAAATATTAATTATACAAATATAATATATATTACATATTAAATATAGTTGTTATTATATATTATTATATTTAAAATAATAATTATAATTATAATTATATAACTTATTAATATTACATACATGTATATATTACAATTATATGCACATATAATAGACATTTATAAATATACTTATATATTATAAATATATTATTATATAATATTAATAAATTTATAATATATATTATATAAATATAATTATATTTAACTAAATAATTATAATATATATTTATATAATATACTAATATTATAATAAAATATTATAATTATAATATAATATATATATGTATATATTATAATATAAATATAAATATATAATAAATATAAATATTAATTATACTAAATATTATGTAATTATAAGATTTTGGAATCACACATGGGTTTTGGACAAAACCCACCCTTTTACTAAGGAATAGAGGGATGCCAAATTTTTAGAAATCATTCCAAAATTTCAATTCCCATACCAGTGAACCAAACACCAATTATGGAGTTTATTCCATTACTTGATTCCGATACCCTTTTACCAAACGCATATTATGTAATTATAAGATTTTGGAATCACACATAGGTTTTGGACAAAACCCACCCTTTTACTAAGGAATGGAGGGATGCCAAATTTTTAGAAATCATTCCAAAATTTCAATTTCCATACCAGTGAACCAAACACCAATTATGGAGTTTATTCCATTACTTGATTCCGATACCCTTTTACCAAACGCCCCTAAAGAAGTGGCGTCCTATCTGGTCCAAACTCTCAAGCAGTCAAAGCAGTGGTTTGAAGCTTTAAAGAAGTGACGTCCTATTTGTGCCTACTTTGCAAGCTTTGAAGCAGTGGCTTTATATTCCTCTTGTCAACTACCAAAACTTGTTGAAGAAGTTTAGATCCGAAAAAGGTAAACAGTTGTCATCCAATTAAGGTATATTTCGTTAGTAATTAATATTAGTAATTATTTTATATAATGGATTTCATGCTATACGTGAAACTTTGAGTAATTATTACTCCTTCCATCCCAATATTAGAATCATTTTTTGGGAATCCAACTTTTTGTGGAGACATGATAATCATTATATCTAAATGGGTGGCATTGATAAATTTACATATGTATCCTTTGAATTCAAAATATTCTCTTAATAGATGTGTATTGGGATTTTACTAAAGTTACTTTTTTAAATGACAAGATTGAAAAGCATGTGTTAAATTTGAAATAGTAACATTATTTTGGGACATCAATAAAGCGAAAACATAACAATAACAATGGGATAGAGGGAGTAGCATTTAGTAATTTTTTATGTGAATTACTAAATAGTAAATAGTAATAGTAAATAATAGGAACCATGCAGGTAGGCGTTACAAAAGGGGCACCTCCACATATGATGTTGATGTGTCTGACATGGAGGTTACGTAGTGTTCAACACATACTGGATTCGACCCACCTATAGGCACACACTTTCCTTAAACTGCAGCTTTCTTCACACCTCCAGTTGTTCCAACTTTCAGAGATTATTTCAATGTGGCACCTACTCTGATATGAACATGTGATTAATGGTGTCAAATTCTAAAGATAATTCAAGATAAAAGAGTGGTTGATCCATTGAAACTCAACAAATCTGGATTCCTTCCTTGGTTTGGAGTAATTTTTCATAGTTTATCATTATTTTAGCTTATAACTATAATGTATCGTTTGCTTGAAAAATTCCAGCCATGTATATTTCACTTTTTTCAGCAAATAGTAGGTGGTTAACTAGTTAATGTTGAGTTGTTAGTTTCATACAATAAAGGCTAAGGTCATGTTGACCATAGTTAAGCCAATTTGATTTATTTAGTTTCCTATTCTAGTCGAATTAGAGTTTTAGGAAAGTTGTTAATTGTTCCAAGTTTGTTTAAGTCTTTGAGTCTTGTAAAAAGCTATAAATAAGCCTCAAGTGTCAACCTTTTTAATAGTTAAGTCAAATGATGAATAAAATTTGAGAGTTTTCTCTTTCTTGTTCCTTGGAAATGTTCCTTGATACAAAGTGAGTCGTGTCTCTTTTATTCAAGTTTTAACTTATCAATTCAAAACCACGTTGAATTGTGGTGCCGTTCTACTAATAAGTCTTGGTTTGCTAATTCGTTAATTTGTGGGTCACGATTAAATTTAAGATTCATAATTTCGGGGTTTAGAGGGGTCGAAGTTTTTCCATCAACTTTTGTTCTATAACCTAATCAAGATAGATTCTTCTGCTACCTGTGCCATTCGTTTCTTTAAAAGTGGGAGTTTGGAGAATCGGGTTCACATCAGTTGGTATCAGAGTTTTGACTCTTGATTCAAGTTAATATCTTTTTCTTTTCTTGTTTTCCTTTTTATTCTTCTAACCAAACCCTACCCAATTCTAAAAAAAAAAGTCTGTTCATTATTCTAAGGTTTGAATCTCGTGTGACCACCTTTATTATCGTTTATTTAATTCTTGTTTCTTGTTGAGTCATCTTTGTTTATGTTTTATTGAGTAAAAAAAAAAAGACTGTAGTATCATTACTATTCATCGGGTGATAGGGTGCTAAATTGCTATTCAATTTATAATTGTTTTTCCTTTTATTTTACCAAATATTGTGTTAATCAGTGGATTCTACTTATATTTGGTAATTGTACTAATTGTAGGAAAGTGGAGCAAAAAGTGGTTAATTGGGGCAATTTTTCAAAAAACTCTTTACCAATTTGACCTGGGTGCGGTGGAGGGTTGCTATCAAGTCCGAAGATGCGGGATTTATCCAATGTTTTTAAACTCGGACCGGTCAGTGAACCGGAGAGGTGGCCGGTTCGCGGTTCGACCGGTCCGACCGGTACAACCGGCCGGTTCAAAGGTTCACTGTTTTTTTTTTTTTTTTTTTTTTTTTTTTTTTTTTTTAGTGTTAAGTACTAAGCAGGTTTCATTCTACACTTGAACTTTACCAACATAACTTAATTTAAGTTATGATAATAATAAATTTTCTAAAAGTTATACACAAAACATGGAATGATAAATATAATTAAAATATCATAATTCACCACAAGTTTTCATAAATTCATTATAAACATAAATAGATACAATCCAAATGTGCACCAATTATCACAAATAAAAAACACAAAAAATAAATAAATTAAATATTGAAATTCTTTTACAACCCTTAAAAAAATCCATAAAAGAGTTCAAGTTAAGATAAACTATTTGAATAGCAAACTTTTATCAGTGGCATGATAAGCAACCACACCACCTTCACAATTTCATCAACTTAAGCTGAAAAAGTTAAATTTTATTATAAAAATATAAATCTAATTGTTCAAACTAAAAAAACTAAAAATTTTTGAAAAAACAAATATACAGTTAAAACATAAAAAATTAATTGCTACTAAACATTACTAATTAATATGTTATATTAAATTCAATGATTCTATACCATTAATTATTTTTAAATTCAATTATCAATAGCTTCGATTATGTGCCAACTACCATATTTTTGACCAACCCAATGTTATTATTTGTAATTCCTACCCAATTCCTACACGGATGTGCACTACTTTTGCAAAATTTCATCCTTAATTAATCGAATAAAAATAAAACAAAAATGAGGGAAACATATGAAAATTGAGGGGAAAAAAAAGAAAATGCAAAAAATCAACTAAAGATAATAATATAGAAAAAAACCTTGAAAAGAAAAAAATTAAACTTACTAAAATGTTGGAAAACAAGAAAAGTTAAAATTTTCAACTTGTTTACAATCTGCTAAAGATAATAACCTGATAATAATGGTGAAGACTTGAGAAAATCTTGTTGTGGATATTTGGGTTAAAAATGGTTAAGAAGAAAAAATTGAAAAAAAAAAAAGAGAAGAACTTGATGTTTTAATATATTTTTTAGTCAAGTAGAATTCTCAACAAACTTAAGTACAGTCTAGCGGTAAGATTGTCATATTTAAACTTGGAGACCCAGGTTCAAATCTTAACTACATCATTCTTGATATTTTGTTGAAGAATTTAAAAAACCGCCGGTTCACGGTTCTTAACGGTTCGTCCGGTTCATCCGGGTTTCAACGGTTCTCCATGAACTTCCGGCTTTAGCATTAGACCGGACAGGTGACATGGCCGGTTTGCGGTCCAACCGGTCGAACCGGCCGGTCCGGTCCGGTTCTGAAAACATTGGATTTATCGCGCCGTGGCAGTTTTCCAATTTAAATTGAAGTCTTTTTCCAAGATAATTAGATTTCCATTTTGTATTAGGAAATAAGTATTTATCTTTCGTTAATTTAGGAAGTATTCCTTTCGTGGAAAAGTAAAAGTATTAGTATAGTAGTTTAGGAAACAAACGTGCGGAAAAAGGATTTGGCTTTTGCTAACTTTTAGAAGTCTGTCTTCGTGTTTCGAAGAGAATCTATCTATTTAGTCTAGGACTAGTGGCAAAAATGAGGAGGTGGCTGGCCCTAGAGGTGATTAGTTTTAGAAATAGAAACAGGAAGCGCCGTCTCCGCCCTTTCGTTTTCTTTTCGTTATTTTCCATTGTTGAATGGTCGCGAATCAATGAAATTGTGCGGGTTATTCTCAATGGAAAGTAACTAATTCTCTTTTCTAGTTAAGAAATAACGGAGGACTTAGTTCATCTAAAATTTTGAAATCGAATTAATTATATTTATTTCCTTTATTTTATTAGTATTTGTATGTTCTCTAATTTGATTTCTTATGGTTATTATTTTATTTGAATATCAAGGGCGCCCGATGTTTAATTTAATCTAATAACCTAAAACCAGTTAGAGCAGTTAAATTCATAATTGTTTAATTATTTTAAATTAGTGGTGACTGGCATGATTTGATTTGTGTAAGAAGAACATATAAGATAACATAAAATAATCCTCGTAGTGTATTATTTGGTTAGAATAAGGCTTCTCTAACTCTTAAAGCAATTTGGGAATTGAATTCTAAGGTCGTACCTAGGGTTATTTCTTAATTAGGAAAGTGATTAACGGTCATACCTTGATCACTGATACAGTAAGGAGAAATTGATTGTCATCGCGTATTTTGTAGTTATAACTTATTTATTAGTGAATGAATGAAATTATTATTACATCCATGATCAATTGAATGAACCATCTCCAAGATTATTTATTGGTTAGAGTTTATTTATTATTGATTAAATTGTAGTGAATTATTATTTAGTCCTTTTTATGGGAGTTATTTAATTAATTTTATTTTTATAAAAATTCCCCATACTCTGAACTCTAGAAGATACAAATTATCCTTAGTTCCTGTAGATTTGACTCTACTCATCCTATATACAAAATTTATATTTTTCTCGAGTAGGTATTTATTATTGCACAGACTTGACACCTGTCAATTTTTAGCGTCGTTGCCAAGGACTGATGCCTGATTAATTTGTTTCTTTTTTGAATTCATCTTATTTTTAAATTTTTTCCTCTTATTTTTTTTACTAGTTTATGCATGCTAATATTCAATATTTTGGGTGATAAACTGGATTTTATTCCTAGGAGAGGTAATAAAACTTGTATTTTTTTTAATGATCAATATTTAGATTCACTAACCTCTCATATAGAACATTTGGCTATTGTAACTTGCGAAATTTGTTATGTCTCGGATTAGTCAACCGACATATATCCCGTATTTCAAAATGACCTAAGTGTCCCAATCAATACTTTTGAAGATTTTTCACCCTAATCTCGAACATGGTATAACCCTTATTCAGAAGGGTATGATAAAAAATGATGAGACAACTCCAACTTTAATTATGTAATAGAGTCAATCGATTTTCAACATCAATATCAACAGCAAAAGTCTCAAGAACTATCATCCATGTCAGGTATATCTCTTGAAAAAATGATGGAATTACTAACTCTTAATACATATCGATTTCAATAGGAGACACAAATGAGAATTAGAAGGACGGAGAATGGAATGCTCCAACAACCATTATCCATATCAAGTATGTCTTTTGAAGAAATGATTGATCATTTTTAACAAGAGACACAAATGAGAATTAGAAGAATGGAGGATCAAAGGCGTCTATTTGCAACTATAATGAGTCAATTGTTTTCTCCAATTTGTGAAGAATTTCTCCCACAAATGAGCATTCATAACCTAGCAGATCAAGTGCGTCTATTGATATCTAGAATAACGTAATTGATTTCTCAAATGTGTGTAGAATTATTCTCACAGACTAATATCGACTTTGAGGAAGATGAGAGTGTAATTACCCTAACATGTGACGAGAAGCTGCAAAAGTCCCAAGAAGAAAGATCTACAAATGCAGTTGAAAAGGAAGTTGAGAATGAAAAAATAAAACTCCAATCTCTAATCGTTCAAGTGAATGAATCCAGTGAACAATTCTCAAATATGGTGACACCTTCTCCATTCTCTATCCAACATTACCCTGACTCCTATTGTGAAAACCCTAGAAAATTTTTGTGTAAGTCTTACATGTATTATTTTCATTTTTGCTATTAGAAATAATAATTGGTTGATTAAATGTCTAAATTTAAATTTTACAACAAAATCGAGAATTTATAAATACTTTGGATTGGTGTAAAAATATATATAACAAAAGTTAGGAGTTAATGTATGAACTAACAAAACCATAGCTCCTTAGTTAGCAGTTAAATTGCTACCAAATGACCTAACTCACCTTTCAATTTAGCTAATCTACCATGCGTCCAGCTTGTATCAGAACCTTAGAAACAAAACTGAGTGGAGAGGCCTTGGAATTGCCATCACCGACTGAGGAGTGAGTGATCAGCTTATTTGGAGTACCAACCGAGAGAGTGAGGGAGAGAACTCTGCATTTTTTTTCCCTTAGGCAGCAACAACCGAGAGAGAAAACAGAGCAACCGAATAGCTTTCCCATTTCTGCATTCTTTAACCGACCAAAACTGAGAGCTAAAGTGAAGGATAGGAAGAGAAACTTTGTCAGTTTCATCACTGATTAGCTTCAACCGAGAGGAAGAGTGAAAGCTGCTGCAATTTTAGGAACCGAAGCTAAAGAAACTGGAGCAGTCAACAATTGCTGAATTTTAAGGGAAAAGAGGTAAGGATCTGCCATAATTTTCTGCTTAGTTAGTACAAATGAGAATATATACAAGCCGCATGTTAGCTTTTAGCAAGGAACAATAAATTTTAACCGAAGGAAATCTGATAAAGAAGAAAAAAATTGGAACTGGACTGAAGTTGTAGGAACCGAGAGTTGTTGTTTGTTGTTGCAGCTTGTTAACCGAAAGTATGGAGTAATTTTCTGCTAGAAGCTTAAACTATATGTTATTTCCTTGTCTTACCTGAGTAACTAGAGCAGGGTTGATAGCTTGAGTGAAAGCTTTGCAAAGATTAGCTGGTAGTTTCTGTCTAGCTAGCCGAGAGAGGAAACAAGGAATTTTCCAGATTTCTTGACAGATTTTAGGTTCCAAATTCCTACGTTGAAGCTTAACACCTTGCATAATATTTCAGTCTCAGCATGCATGTTGGATTTGAGTGGGAAAGGAAGTAGTTAATGGAGAAGTTCTTGTTTAAAAGTTGATTGCTGACCAAAACATTTACAGCTTGGCCGAGAGAAAAGGAAATAAACTTCAGTTCAGTTTTCGTTATGAATTTGGCTGTAAATTTTTATATTGCTGATCAAGATTACTCTGTGGCATGATAGTCATCTTTTGGAAGATGAGTTGGAGTTAAAACTGAAGGAGTTATGGTAAAAATGTTGTATATGAAACTGCTACACTCCTGGAAGCTTTAGTTGTCCAATGCCTTAGCTGATGTCAGATTGTTGTGCGTGGCTTTTGGGTTGAATAATTCGTTGAATCTAGATGCTAATTGCTTTGGTTTATGCTGGACTGAATGTACCTTAAGTATTTAGAGTTTAAGCAAGTGAAAGAATAGAGTTTTTTGGTTAAAGCTTGAAGTAACGTTACTAGAATTTTTGGGGTTGCTGTCCGAGAGAATGAAGCAGATTGTGCTTCTGACCGTCCCTTTTTGGCCTTGAAAACACGAGAACTGGATATCGATGTCTTCATAGGAAATGTAGGTCTAGGTCTTAGCTTCGAAACACTATAAAATTTGCCTCAATCTGATGGGTGTAGCTTCGGTTGTGATCAAAACATCAGAGGATGGCAAAGCTGCCTTTCTTGTTGCTTTTCTCTTGTTTTCCGAATGTAACTTGCTTTGATGCTGGCCTTGAGGAAACCATATTTTGAGCAGCAATTCTTGTAATTTCCAACTTTGTAAGCTTACATAAATGATAGTTACTGTTGCCCTGAGATTTAATGACTATATCTTGTTCTACGAGTAGAGTTAACCTAAGGCAATTGAGAGGAAAACTCATGATAATTATATATATAAATTGCCTTCTAATCACTTAATCTTGTCTTCATGAATATTTTAGAGACTATAAAACTTGAGAGGTTAGGGTTGTGGAACAAAATTTAATTTACAAACAACCTAGAGTTTAGTTAGTTTTAAAAAGGGAAAATGGAGTATCTATAAGCCATAATTAATATTGGATTGAGAAAGTATATTGGTTGGAATGATTATACAAGTTTATAAACTTGAAGATAGGTATGTTTCATGGTTTGAAAATAATAAAGTCAATAATTTTCGAAAATAAAAGGATGAATAAATATTGAGAATGTTAAATTTGTATTTTAAGGTCAAACTTGATTTTAATAAGTTTAAAGGTCAAACTTGATTTTAATAAGTTTAAATAAAAGAATAATAAATCATGATCATCTACAAATTATATATTTACCTTGAAATTATTGACTTGTACCAGGAAGTAGCCGTGAACCAGGAAACCAACTCGAGACTCGAGAGTAGTCATTTGAATCTTTGGTGAGTGCTGTCAATTGTATATGTTTAACTGGTTATGTTTCTTTAAATGAATTTATGTGAGAAATATGCTAGTTTTGAATATTGCTATTGATTTATTGTGATGTGTATATCAATGGTCCCTCGCCTTCTAAGTCGGGAGTGTATTTTATTGCACTCGACTTAGTTGAGCTCGAAGATTGATTATTGATTGAATGATACTGTAAATGTACATGAATGTAAGCCTTTGGCTAAACTGGGCCCCAAAACCCTCTATTCAACGGGATATTCGAGCCAGCAAGGGGCTTGGTCGAATAGGACAGTAACTTTGGGTAAATATTATGGTATACTCAAGTACTTGATGTGAACGCGGAAGCAAAGATTAGACCGTAGAGGACACGTTGAGTAATGGATGGAATTGAACCCAAACTTGGACCACTCAAGAACGGATTCAACGGTAGAGGACGCCACAATCAAGTGTGTGTGCTTGATTGATAAGTCAATAAACAACCTAGGAACCACGCTAGGATGCTCAACTTAGCTTTCACAAGCTAAAGGAATTTGCCTTAATGAAGACGAAATTTTGGAATTTTATTAATAATATCGCGAAAACTAAATGTAACATCAGCTTTAGGGCTATTTATAGCCTTGACTAAACCTAATAAAGCTTGGAAAACATTAAGGGAAAATCGGCCAGCCCATTAGGTCTCTCTTGGCTGAAAGCTAACCTACTAATTAACTAACTTAATGACTAACTAAAGTATTATTGGACCTAAGGCCCACATGGTCGAAGCTAAGCTCAACAAGAGCTACTTAATCGAGGCCCAATCCTCCCTTTGAGGCTTGCTCATTCGCATCACCTGATTGACTAACACCAAAGCAACACCAAAATACCACCAAACCCCTGACCAAAAGGCCGAGGACCAGCAAGCTCCGCAAATTCCAGAATTTTGGGTTGTTGGGTAGAGTACTTCTAGGGTTTTCAAAAATTCAGCCTTGAAGTCATTTGTCTTGCTTTCTTTTTGAGTCATTAGTCCTAATCTGAGTTTTAGGCCTTCATTCACCTCCATTCATTACTACTATCTTGTGTCACTTGTTGACTAGTCAAGAACGTACCTTGCGGTGACGCCTAGTTTGTTCAACCCGAGCAACTAGCAAGCCAAGGAATTACTTGGTGAGACTATTAGAGAGTGATGCACTTGAGTGAAACACGAGCGTGAGTGACCTATACATTGTACCAAAAAAAAAAAAAGAAGGAGAGAGGAAGTCGTTTGCTTATTTTCTTTTCCAGGTTGCCTAAGCATGTCTAGTGGAGTTGGTGACCAAACAATGGACTTTAAACTACACATAGAGGCCATGATGGAAGAATTCAAGCCGAGTTTGGATGAAGCTTTCGAGCCTCTTCATAGACGCCTTGATCGAATGGTGAATAAGGATGTCAAGAGGAGGGGTTCCCCACAATTTCACCCTGACGTCCAACCTACCTCTTCAAAGTCATTATATTCAAGGAGAAGGGAGGAGGTTCATTCGACAACAAAGCATGCAAATACTTTATCCATAGATGAAGGAGTTAGTCGAGTGTGGGAGACATATCAACAACTCCTCTAACAAAAACTTGAAAAAGAGCGAGTTGAGTGTGGTGGTGAGAGTGCACTTGAGGTAAAAGTTGAGGAATGTGAGTTAGAAAAAGAGGTAAAAAAATCTGAGGAGATGAGTGAAGCATCAAGTGAGCTGATTGTGCATGGGAAGGCGAGTGTTTATAGTTTTCCTAACAAACTTAACTTTGCCTTGTTTAGTGTTTCTACTTTTGTACAGATTAAGCGAAGTCAAGTGAAGTTAGTCATGCAATGTTCCATTCCAAAGTCACTTGAACAATTCACTAGCTTCCATGGAGTTTGTCTTCTAGGAGATAAATCTATTTGGTATCACTTCATGGAACAACTCCAACCCAAATCTGTCCACACCAATGGAGAATTAATTCGAACTCATCATGAAGGGAGAATTCCATATTTCTATTCTTGTTTGTTACCCATGGTTCATTCATCATCTTTACCTTCTTTTGAGCATCATTTCCATCCTCGCACATGTATTTTCTATGCAGATTTTGAAGGAAAATGTAAAGAGCCATCAATGCAGTCTCAAGTTGAATCGATTGATGGAAGGAATCATGTGTCAAAGGGAGTTTTTGCATATAACTCTTATTCTACACCTTCTTACCACTTAATTAATGATGTTCCATTGCTTATATATCTAATTTCTGGTTCAAAACAAGCTGAGACTTATTTTGTTTTTGTAGGTTGTAAGGCTGCTCGAAATTTTTCAGCTTTGATTAAAGAGTTGCAACCTGATTTCATGCTTGTGCCAGCTGCTTGTGATCTTCCATGCATATTCATACATCCAAAATCTGGTCACCATGAGCTCATTTTATCAACTCCAACTAGCGCAAATTCAAGTGACTTGTCTGGAGTGACCTTCACTTCATTGCTGCCACTTATGTTGGGTGATGCAGACAAGTGTGTCAATCAAGACTCGAATGTTATTTTTACCTCACTGGTTCATGCTTCCACGGAAGTGCAACACGAATGGCTCATTGTTCTATCTCCAGATGGGCAAGTAGTGCCAAATCAGCAACAACTAGGGTCGAATTATACTACCTTGCACAATCAGATTCAAGATTTTTCTAAGCTGAATGAGAGTCGAGTCATCATGAAGATCCCTATCTAGTGCATGTGAAACGTAAGTTGTCAAGTAGTATTAACCCTACATATACTAATTGTGTGATTTGTTTTGTAGGTTTGAATTTGACATGCAACGACCAAGGGTTGATGAGAGAGTTTTGGAGTGCTACATGGAATTTTCACAAGCTTTATACATGGTGTTTCTTGTCTTGGTGAATGTCCTTGTTCAAGAGCATCATGAGGTTGTCCAAGCGACATGTGACTGGCTGGTGCTCATTCATCTCACTCCCACATTGCTATCCTATAAGCGCACCAACATGGAGTACCACTTTTTCCCAAGATTTGAGGATAAATCCTTTTCAAGAGGAGGGGAATGATGCAAGTGAGCAAGCCTCAAAGGGAGGATTGGGCCTCGATTAAGTAGCTCTTGTTGAGCTTAGCTTCGGCCATGTGGGCCTTAGGTCCATTAGTACTTTAGTTAGTCATTAAGTTAGTTAATTAGTAGGTTAGCTTTTGGCCAAGAGAGACCCAATGGGCTGGCTGATTTTCCCTTAATGTTTTCCAAGCTTTATTAGGTTTAGTCAAGGCTATAAATAGCCCTAAAGCTGATGTTACATTTAGTTTTTGCGATATTATTAATAAAATTCCAGAATTTTGTCTTCCATTAAGGCAAATTCCTCTAGCTTGTGAAAGCTAAGTTGAACATCCTAGCATGGTTCCTAGGTTGTTTATTGACTTATCAATTAAGCACACACACTTGATTGTGGCGTCCTCTACCATTGAATCCGTTCTTGAGTGGTCAAAGTTTGGGTTCAATTCCATCCATTGCTCAACGTGTCCTCTACGGTCTAATCTTTGCTTCCACGTTCACATCAGTACTACCTGGAAGTTAGGGGATTATTGAATTGAGTGTGAATGTAGGGGATTGTTTATTGTTTCGAAAGACATAAGGGGGTGAATTGGCAGAGTGAATGCAATGATATTGAAATGATTGTCTCGTGATATTGAATTGACTCCTAGGTGGAATACGTATCCTTTTGAATGTGACTGTCCAGTGCAATGTACACCGTTTGTTTAATTGCAATGTTTTACGTGTTTATTAACTGTTACTTGCTCGGCAAGCCTCACTGAGCTTTAGCTCAACCGTTTAGTTTGTTTTCCTTACAGGAATTGGTGGTCAGGGTTTGAACGAGGAATCTTAGAAACTTGGCGTGAAGGCTTTTGTATTTGTGCACCCCTTTAGTATCCTATTAAGGGTTGAAGTTTTTGTATTAAACTAGGTATCGTACAAGACTTGAATGGTTGGCTTTTGTTTTATCAGATGTTATCTCTGAAGTTGATGTAAATATTAGTGAGAGTTATTTAACTCTTATCTCTGAAGTTAATGTGATAATAGTGAGCCCTGACGAGAGCTAGGCAGACGATCCGCTAACTTTTAGGGTACGCCCTAGAAGGAGGTGAGACAGTCACACTTATTCTATAATTTCTGCTAGTGCAATTGATTGTTATATCATAAATTTTTGAATCTCATGAAAAGAATAAGTTAGGAGTTTCTATGGCCAAATATCTTGAACCAATAAGTGGTCATGATAGAGAAGCAAGTGAAGAATTAAGGCCACTATTTAACTGCTTGGTGCCATCTACTAATCAATGGAAGAAAACAACTCGTGTGCCTAAAAATCATTCTATTTACGAGGGTTATCATGAGTACATGGACGATGAAACACTGAAACGAGATATAAGATTTTATCCTCCGTAAACCAAAATGGCAATATCTTGCCAAAGATATTAAAGAAAGACGCTAACTGGGAGGCAACCCAATTCACTTTTTAGTTCATTTCTATTATTAGTTTCATTATGTTATCTTAAGTTTTTCATAGTTGGTGCGTTTAATTTTTATTTTTGATATTTCAAGGGTCAGAAGACTTCCTGCCGACAAGACGCGCCCACGTTTTAAGGGCACGTAGTAATGCGCAAATACCAATTCCACCATCAGAAGATTACTGCCCAACATGACGTACCCACGCCTAACTGATTGGAGAGCTCATGTTTCAATTTCAGAAATTCTAGAGGACTAGGTGACAAGATGTGCCCATGCCTAATTGACTGGAGAGCTCATGTTTCAATTTCAAAAATTCTGCAAGACTAGGCGACAAGACGTGCCCGCGCCTTGAAGGCACGTGCTAATGTGAAATTGCCCAAACTCACCATTAGAAGACTACGAACCAATAAGATGTGCCCACGTCTTGTTCCAATAAGGGGCAAGTAAAAAAAATGACAAAAGATTATTTTTCTTTTCCTTTTACTTTTCTCTTTCTCTTTCTTTCTTTTTCCTTTCTTTCTTTCTTCTTCTTTTTCTCTCTTCTTTTCTTCTCCCCTTTCCTCTTTCTTCCCCACTCATCAGCCATCATCACACGTTGCTCGCTGCCCGCCGTCAACTCTACAACTTATAGCAATTCATCGCCCAACTTGAGGAACTACTCAATAAGGCATCTCACCTGTGTGGCCAAATTCATCAAATGGATAGTCGATTGGCCAACGTTGAATTTTATATGTCTTTTACCCCTTACCCGTAGTTGTTCACGGCCTCTCCCCATCTTCAGGAAAGTTTCATTGTTCATTTACTTTTCTTTTATTTTTTATTTCTTACATTGGGGACAATATAAGATTTAGGTATAGGGGGTAGTATATTGAAAAAGTGCAATTGTGGGCATTTTTGTTAAAAAATTTTATTCGACTTTATCGAATTTTATCCAATTTTTGTCACTTCTCATACATTTTGTGGTTATTCCTGGTAAGCGATGGTTAGATATGTCAATTTTTTCTATCACTAAGGTGTTATATGATAATGTGTTAAATTTAACGTGATAAGGTTTAAGAGTTTCTCTCTGGTGAATAGTTGAGATGTTGTGACTTTTACAATTTTTTGTCAACTCTTCTAAGTATTGTAAATATTTTTGGATATTTTTCATTTAAATTGGTTCAACTATTAATCTTAGTTTTCCATATTTGGGAAATGAAGCGGGCTAATGTGGTCTTTAAATTTATTTTTTTGTACTTATTTGTGAAAAATATTTAGTTATACTCCACCAGTTATCGTTACCTAGTAGTCGAGAGTTTTCACCAAAAGTATTGACTTTCGCATTAAAAAGTGGCAATAACCATGAGTGTGTGGTCCTAAAGCGATGAAAGTTGAGTAACCAAGTTTTTTCCATTTGGTAGAAGTCGGAACTCACGTCAAAAAACTTGAATGGCTAAGAACTAAACTTTCTCCAAAAAAAAAGAGAGAGTTCAAGTATAGGGGTATTTTAAGAAAAAAAAGTTGTGAAAAAAAATGAAAAAGTGCATATGAAAGTAAGAGTGTGTGAATGGTAATATTAGCTTGCTGATCCATGAGTTTAATATTGAGATTTTGCTTGATAGTTGAATCGTTCGCTGAAAATGCTAGTTAAATATTTTATATTCTTAAATTGGTTAATCAACAGTTGGAAGAGTCCTTGGTTTTAAAAACTAACTGAAGAGATATTTTTTTAAACTAGTCACTAATATTTGACATCTGTTTTAATTGTGTTTTGGTAATAGAAGAGTTGAGTGATAGCCATTGTTTGAATTTAATTGCTGATTTGTTGTTCTCATACTTGAGAACAAGCATGATCTAGGTGTAGAAGGAATTGATAGGGTGCAAAATTACTATTCAATTTATAATTACTTTTCCTTTTATTTTACCAAATATTGCATTAATCAATGGATTCTACTTATATTTGGTAATTGTACTAATTGTAGGAAAGTGGAGCAATTTTTCAAGAAACTCTTTATCAATGTGACGTGGGTACTATAGCATAGTATTGTTCATCGGTATTGTAGCATCATTATTATAGTGATACTGTTCATCGTTATTGTAGCAGTTACTGTTCATCCGAAATTTTTTTTTTTCATACCTTGTGCTTGTCTCTTGTTGTTCTTTAGTCTTGTTGTTGGTTTGGGTGTTTTTTGAAATTCTTGAATTGTATTATTGTGATTCTTGAAAATCTTGAATAAAAAATTTCAAAATCTTGTTATTCTTGAAACTCTAGTTCATCTTCTTGAACTTGAAATTGCGGCTGTTCTTGTTTCTTGGTTTGAATTGAAAGAAAAAAAGGAGAAAAAACTTGATCCTTGGAAAAAAAAAAGAAACAAGTTCTTGGAGGGATCATAGTTTTGAATTTGAAAATAAGAAAATAGTCTTGAATTTGGAAACCTAATTTGAATTGGATTGTTGCCAAAATCTGGTCATATAAATCCTTGCCCAATTTGATTTGTTAAGCCGCTTGACACACTTAGGAAAGATACTTAAAATAACATCTTGCTTTCGAAAAGTGAATCCAAGAATCAATTGATCTAAGTTTCCAAATTCCAGCCAAGTATAATTGGGTAGAGTCTCTAAGTTTCCAAATTTCTACCGAGTTACTATTTTATTAATTCTAGCCATTTGTTTCTTCTGTTCTTGTATAATTTCATCCATTTTTGAGTCATTTTTTTAAATTTATTTGAGTCAAATCTTATCATTTCCTAACCATTCGCCTTAAAACTCCTAGCCATTGCCACTATGTTGATTGAATTGTTAAACTTTCTTGATCAATTGTGAGCAAATTCAATTTGTTTCAAGAATTTGAAAGAGTGGTGAGATTAATAGAGCGTGCTTATTTGAATATAAACACGAGAGTGAGTGGATACACGTAAGGGAGTGTTGTGAGCAAATTTCTTTCTTGTCATTAACCATTCTTGCAAAGTCACATACACACTTTTTGTTGAATGGAGAGATCCGCTTCTAGATATTCAAGTGGAGGAACTTATCAAAGTCATGATTGGCGACGTCATAAGAAGGAATTAAGAGAATATCGAGGAGTTGGTTCTTCTAACTCTAAAATATTCATACCATCTTTCAGCAGTGTTAAAGATCCCAATGCATACTTAACATGGGTAAAGAAAGTGGAATGTTTCTTTGGACATCAATCTTATACGGAGAAGGAGAAGGTAAAAGTGGCAACCCATACTTTTAATCATTATACTTTAACATAGTGGAATCAATTTGTGAATGAACGTCAATTATGTGGTCTATCATCAATTGCCACTTGGAGTGCATTGAAGAGGATAATGCGTAAGAGATATGCTCCTACTTACTTTAGAGAGTTGTTACAAAAATTTCACTTACTTAATCAAGATTCTAAGACTGTGGTTAAGTATTTTGAAGAGATGGAATCAATAATGAAGCAAATTAGGATTGAGGAAGATCTTGACACTACCATTGATCAATTTTTGAGTGGATAGAAAAGGAAGATTGTTGACCGCATTGAAATACTACCTCATATGAAGTTGAGGGATGTGGTAAGTATGGCGATTAAAATTGAAAGGTGACTTCAAAGAAGGAAAGAGGAGGTTCATCTGACAAATTTCACATCTAAGTCTAAGAATGAACCACATGACGAGTCATGGTGGGATATCTATCAACAAATTCTACATGAGAAGCAAGTAAAGGAAAAAGTTGAATGCAATACTCAGGCATCTTCTAATACGGACTTTGTGGACACCATTACCAATGAAAATTCACCTAAACTCATTCAAAGTGATGTTGAACTTGAAGAAATCATTATTGAAACTATGAAATGGGAGGAGGAAGTGGAGAACGAATTCAATAATGTACAAAGTGTGAGTGAACATGAAGTAAAAGTCGAGAGAAGTGATAACGAAAAAGAGAGTGCATTGTGCTTGAGTGAGAACATAAGTGAGAGTTCTCTTGAGATCGAGAGTATGATTGTAAAATCTAAGAAAATTAGTGAGAGTACTTATTTGTTGACTAACAATCTTAACTTTGTTTTGTTTAGTGTTTCTTATTTTGTGCAAATTAAATAAAGTGCAATCGCCTTGAAGAGTTAGTGTGTTTCTTATTTTGTTCCATTCCTACATCTATTGGAGAGTTAGAGAGCTTTTAAGGAGTTGGAGTTTTGAGTGTTGCTTCGTTTGCTATTAACATGTGTTCAAACTTCAAGTTAGAGATAGTTTAGTTGGTGATCAGCCAATTGCCGTGTCAAAGGGAGTAACTACACTTAAATTTTGTTCCATACTTTCTTATAATTTCAATAATGCTATTCCAATCTTTCTTTGTCGATTTTCTGGTTCGTTCGACACTAATTTCATTGTTTCATTTGTAGATTTCAAAACTTTCCATTCTTATTTAGTTTCATCCATGCAAGATATATAAAGTTGTAAAGATGTGCCACATATATATCAACTGGTGATGGATTGTACTACCTTGCATAACCAGATTAGGAGTTTTTCTAGTCTATTTGAGTATCGTTATGAAGATCCCTATCTAGTAGATGGAAATGATAAGTTTTCAAGTGATTTCATATCTACAAGTACTCACCATTTAATTTCTTTTGTAGGTGGCAAATTTACAATCCGTAACAAAGAGGTCATGCGAGTGGTTATAAAGATTGTTCGTGAACATTTCAGAGTAAAGTGGTGCTACAATCAATTTCGGATACATTGGTACATCCTTTGGTTGAAGACATTGCTCGTGAATTCCTTACACTTGCATAAGTACCATGCAACGTCGTATGCTCGCATGAAGGTGTTACCTGAAATGCTGCATTTTCTCTAACCGATCGATTTGAGGGCAAATCGTTTTCAAAATGAGGGAAATGATATGAACATGTGATCAATGGCATCAAATTTTAAAGATGATTCAAGATAAAAGAGTGGCTGATCCATTGAATCTCAACAAATCCGGATCCCTTCTTTGGTTTGGAGTAGTTTTCCATAGTTTGTCATTATTTTAGCTTATAACTATTATGTGTCGTTTGTTTGAAAATTTTCAGCCATATGTATTTCGCTATTTCCAACAAATAGTAGGTAATTAATTAGTTAATGTTGAGTCGTTAGTTTCATACAATAAAGGTTAAGATCATGTTGACTATAGTTAAGCCAATTTGAGTTAGTTAATTTATTATTCTAGTGGAATTAGAGTTTTAGGAAAGTAGTTAATTGTTTTCAAGTTGTTTTAAATCTTTGAGTCTTGTAAAAAGTTATAAATAAGCCTCAAGTGTCAACGATTTTTATAGTCAAGTCAGATGATAAATAAAATTTGAGAGTTTTCTCTTTCTTGTTCCTTGGGAACGTTCGTTGATCCAAAGTGAGACATGTCTCCTTTGTTCAAGTTTTGACTTATCAATTCAAGACCACATTTAATTGTGGTGACGTTCTACTAATAAGTCTTGGTTCGCTAATTCGTTAAGTTGTGAGTCACAATTAAATTCAAGATTCAAAACTTCAGGGATTAGAGGGGTCGAGGTTTTTTATCGACTTTGTTCTATAATTTAATCAAGATAGATCCTTCCGCTGCCTATGCAATTCATTTTTTCAAGAGCGAAAATTTGGGGAATCTGGTTCGCATCATACTCCCATACTCATATTCAGCTATACGTTTGCTACTACGCTACATGCATCATTTCAATCGAAAAATGAGTTTGAGGATGACCTTACTCATATCTACAACTTTCTAGGGATCTGGATGGGCTTTTCACCTGTTTTTCAGATGAAAATCGACCGTGTTCCCGTTCATGTTCCTTTCTTGACGTTTAAAGATCGTTGTTGCCTTAGATACAGTCAGACTCCCATGGTTAATCCCTCGATTGAGGATGAGGAAGACCAAATGCTTGAAGGAGTGCATGCACTATCTTGGAGGTCCGAACGGCTACAACTGCAGCAAGATCTACCACACGAGACGGTACTTGGAAATGTGACTGCTCTACCACTTCGCACGATAGGAACAAGGGCACGTTGGTGGGTGATATTCAGATTTTAAGACTTTTTCTTGTCAAAATTTTCAGTTAATGATAACTGAAGTTTTTATCTAGTTACTGTACCAATTTATTGTTGAATGCTGCTGATAAGTGTTTATTATGAGTGTTTTTAAGTAGCATTTTGTGTTATTTTTTTTACAAATTAGGATGTTTTAAGATGTAACTTGCTCTCTAAATTTCTAAATTTTGTGAGTTTTAACTGAGCAACTTAATATGCAAAGTTGGTTATATTTGCAGGAATTGAGGTAAATTACCAACGTTGGATCGAGATGGATTCAATTCAAACTTATTAGTGCTTGACTCAACAGCAATTTGGGAAGTGGAAGAGCATCAAATGCAAGTATTATTGGTGAAATGCATGAACAAGCACTTGGACATCTTGCATGTGATGATAGTGATCAACTGGAGCAGAAAAGAAGCAAGAAAATGTACCTGAAAGCCATACGGGACCTCGAATATGTGGGCTTAGGTCACGTATTGTGCCTTTTTTTTTTGTAACTTGTTATGCAATTTGCTCTGTTTTTACACTGCTTTTCAACTCAATTTTAGCTCAAAATTTTGGCTGCACATGCTCAAGATTCCTTAGGAAAAAAAATGAGGTTTATGTCATATCATTTTTCACTTTTTGACTTTCCTAATATTATATATGTAAGAATCATTATATGCGGTTCTTGGAAATTCTTGCTATTTCTTGGTAGAAATTAGTTGTAGTATTTTCTTGTTTCTTTAGCTAGAAACTTATAAGAAAATTTTGAAAAACTCATTGTATCACTCATTTTGTTGTAAAAAATAGAAGATTGGAATCTTGTTCATCACCTTGGTTAAGCTTTCTCTATTTTTCTCTTTAATTGTGATTCGTTATGTTTGCATGCAATGCAATTGTGCTCTTTTTGGTCTTATATCACATAAGTGACTAAATTTCTAGATCTAGGCAGCAGATGAAACTTATAACTATTGATATGAGTTGAATATGATTTATATTTGCTACCTCTTGTATTAACTTATCCATTTATGTATGCTTATTACTTGTTATTACTTCATCACCAACAGTAAGTTTTTAGTTATTTTTATTCAATGAAAATTGGTAATAATGATGGAACAACATAAATCAAGTTTAAGAAGTAGACTCATGAGAATATAGATACACTTAAGTGGATTAACCTTATATTTCATGAAGAACAAAAAAGTAGATCTAGTTATTCACCATGAGAATAAGGAAAACTAAACTATTCTAAGCCACTAGATCATGAGAGTGAGTTTTGGTAAATTTGAAAATGAATCTCTAGTTAAATAAGAGTAGTGACAAAAGGTAAATCTATTCACTTGTATCTTTTGTGCAATAAGTGGACTCTATTTTTCTAACTCAAGTATTTAGCGACATTTCTCCATTGTTATCTTGCAAGTTATTTAGTTAAAATAGTTAGTAAATATTGTTATTTCTATTACCTTTATTTGATAGATAGTCTAAATAATAGAGCAAGTAAAGGACCTAATACTTGTAATAGTTGTTCCTCATGGGATTAACCCAATATATGTCCTAAAATACAATTTGACCTGTATACTTGTAGTCAAATGGATATATTTTGGATTAACTTGCACTTAAATTGAGAACTCGTCAAATTTTTGGTGCCGTTATCGGAAAGCGGCAATATTAGGATCTAACAAGTTTTATTAATTTAGACATTTTCTTTATTAGTTATTTGAATTATGTCGATAGATAGGTTAGAATTTTTATTTATTTTTGCGTTATAACTACTACATTATCTCATTTCTTATAACTTGTAGTATATGCATCAGGAGTTACGTGTAGTTGCATCTTTTGATCCGAAAATTAAAAGGATACTAAGACGACAAAGAAGGCATATACCACAAGAGGAAGAAGAGATTCAACATATCGAGGAAATCGCTATAAAGTTGCCTTTCGAAAAAGAAATGACAAAAAACGAAACAAATAGACAATCTCTTAAAAATTTTGCTCTACCATGGACTCAAGGATCACAAATAAATATAGCATGGCGAAAATAGAAATTATCGAACGAATGCCACATCCAAGTAATGTCAAGAGAATAAGGATCTTCCTTAGACACCCTGGCTTTTATAGAATATTTATTAAAGACTTTTCTAAGATAGGTAAACCATTGTGTGATTTATTATGTAAAAATACTCCTTTTCATTTTGATGACAAATGTTTAACTGCTTTTGATAGGTTGAAGAAGGAATTAACTTCTGCACCCATTATAATTTTACCAGATTGGTCGCTACCATTTGAATTGATGTATGATGCAAACAACTGCGCAGTTGGAGCTGTTTTATGTCAAAAGAAGAATAGAAAGTTGCATGTCATTTATTATGCAAGCAAGTTGCTTAATGAAACATAACTTAATTAGGCAACCACGGAGAAAGAGCTATTGACGGTGATATTTGTTTTAGATAAGTGATCATTTATACGGACCATTTAACTCTTAAATATTTGCTCCATAAGAAAGATGCAAAATCTCGTCTAATCCGATGGATTCTCTTATTGTTGGAATTTGATGTGGAAATAAAAAATAAAAAAGGATCGAAAAACCTTGTGGCGGATTACCTATCATAACTAGAGTACATCCATACCAATGATCAAATTCCAATTAAAGAAAATTTTTCAGATGAATTTGACATAGCAATTATTAATTCTCCGTAGTATGTAAATTTTGCCAATTATTTGGTATGTGGAATAATGGCAAAGGATTTTAATGATCACCAAAAGAAGAAATTCTTGCATGATGTGAAAAATTACTTTTGGAAGGAACCACTACTTTATAAGTATTGTGTCGATGGTATGATACGTATTTGAATTCCCAAGAGCCAGGTACGTGATATTTTATGTCATTGTCATAACTTAAAAACAGGTGATCATTTTAGTATTTCAAAAATCATAGCAAAGGTATGACAATCGAGGTTTTATTGGCCAATAATATACTGGAATATTAGAGAATATGTTAAAAATTGTGATACTTGTCAAAGAACTGGGAACATATTAAGAAAAAATGAAATGCCTCTCACCATTTTCCTAGAAGTTGAATTGTTTGATGTTTGAAGGATAGATTTTATGGGACTGTTTCCTAATTCTTTTAATAATAAGTACATTTTAGTAGCCGTAGATTATGTCTCCAAGTGGATGGAGACAATCACTTTACCTACTAATGACATTAAGTTAGCACTTCGATTTCTTAAAAAGAACACTTTTAGTAGATTTGGTATATCTAAAGTCATTGTAAGTGATGAAGGAAAGCATTTTTATAATAAATAATTTGATTTCTTATTGTTTAAGTATGGTTGTAGGTACAAGAATTCACTTCCATACCATCCCCAAGCAAATAGACAAGCGGAGTTAACAAATTGAAAAATCAAGCTCATCTTGACGAAAACGGTGAACAAATTACAAAAAAATTGGATGATACACTTTGGGTTTATCGGACGGCATTTATGACACTATTGGAGATATCTCCGTATCGTTTGATTTATGAAAAAACTTGTCATTTACCTGTGGAAATTGAACATAAAATATATTGGGCGATTAAACCAATTAAAATGGATTTTAATCTTGCAGGTGGAAGAAGATTGCTTGAATTAAGTGAATTAGAGGAACATCGACTACATGCTTATGAAAATACCAAAATTTATAAAGATAAGATCAAATATTGGCTTGATAAGGATATTATTCTAAAGCCATTTGAGATGAAAAAAACAAACTTTGATCAAGGAATTCAACCCTCAATTTAAGCAAATGTTATTTTTGCTTTATTAGAAAGGGGTAAAATGTATGTTTTGATCATTTTACATGTGTGCGTATTGATTATTTTGACAAAAGAATGATTTAGGATGTATTTTGAGCAATTGGGGCAACAAGTATAATTTTTAAAAAGTTAGAAATTTCTGCAGAAAAAATGCAGAATGAAGAAAATGCGAGTTCAATAAGCGACTTAAGGTTGCGTTTTCATAGTCGCATATTGCATTCTCCAATTTTTTAATAGGAAACGTGGACAGAAAAACGCGATCTAAGGTCACGTTTTCTTGAGCTCGCATTTTGTCTTATGTAAATTTAAACCGAAAAATGCGAGTTTAAAAACGTGAGTTCAAGACCACGTTTTCATGCAGCGTTTTCAATACTTCTTTTAAAGGCATGAAAAGTGGATTTATTGTTGTTGTTCTTCTTCTTCTCATCAAGGCCACGTATTCTCACACACTACCACACACACATCACAAATCTTCATTTTTACTCCATTTCTTTGGAAGCAAACATCAACCCAATACCTTTTAACCTTCCAAGAGTCTTTTTAACTGATTGAAATCCAAGAAAAACAACCCAAAATTTGATTTTTAAGAAATTGGAGGTTAGGGTTCTTAACTCTTAAATTTATCAATTTGAGGTCAATTGAGGTGTTTCTTATAGAATTTTTTTTTTACATAATTTTCTTCTCTAAATATTCTTCTATGTGATTGAGATAAGTTTCTACATCAAATCTTTGTATTTTAGAAGTTAGTATTTTTTAATTTCCTAAATTTTCTGACATCTTCTAATTTCAAATTTTTGATGATGTTTATTGATATTTTTGGCCAATAATATGTTTATTAAGGTTGTTTAAGCATGTCTACATATTCAAATGTAGCAATTTGATGTTTTATTAGTTGTTTAAATTTTAAAATTGCTATATTTTGATAAAATTTAAAAAGTAACTTAGATTATTATTTGAGTCCTTTTTATTATTGATTATAACTAACAATGGTTGGTTGATGATGTTTTAACATGTACATTGTGTATAAAGAGTAATTTCGATGAATCTTGTGATTTTTGTGATAATTTTTGTTTAATCATGTTTATGGCTAAATACGATTTATTGTTGCTAATTAATTATTTTTTATCAAAATGGCATTGTATGTATTGTTGTTAATTAATATTTGTTTTAAACTTGGTTATTGCCAAATTCATGAATTGGAACATATTTATTGTCTATTTTAATAAATTGGTGATTTTGACAATTTTTGGCAAAATTTTTATAATTTTAATGTCATGTCTCTCATGTTATAATATTAGGTATTGTTGAATATTTAATTGATTCTTTATGACATGGAAATGTGTATTTGTGGATAATAGAGCTAATTTTAATCCCTATACATGAATGATAATTCTATAACATGCCTACGGCTGCTAATAAGTAGCAAAATTCTTCTTTAGACATTTTATAAAAAATTACTTCTTGTATAATGTGATACCCCGACTTTTAGAATAATATTTTTGTTTAGTCTCAAAGAGGATATTACGGTTTCTTTAGTTTATTTTTATTTTAAAACATTGTTTTGTTTTAAAGACTAGAAACCCTACTTGTACTCAAAACCCTAGTTTTCCCTTGTGACTAACCGGTTTTCTTAAATCTCTCACATTTTAATCAAAACCCTAATTTTAATCTATGGAATTGTAAAATCCCTCATATTTTTTTAAAATTCCTTTTTCTTTGGCATTTATTCCCTTATAATAGCTATACTACTCATTTACATCTCCAATGTTTGGAATAAAGAATAGAATTAAAAGTTTTTCCTTTTCATTCATCGTTAGGGTAAACTAAGGTTTTTACGTCTTTTCGTCGTGTGAGTACCCGATACGGAGTGTGTACTAAATTTGATGATTAAGAGTGAGTTTTAGATAAGATAAAGTGTGTGATTAGAAGTAGTAATAATAAGTTAGTGAATGGTAAGTGAAAACCTTAATACGTGCGAAATAAGGAAAATCGGGTTGAACCGACGGGTGCCGTTTGTTACCGATTGAACACACCACTTGACCACCACTTTCCTACCATAAAATATCATTGGTATTAGTGCAAAATATCAACCCTTAATCCAGCTCAAGATGGCCGAAAATATTGACCAAGAAAAGGGAGGAAAAGAAAAAATTGAGATTGAATCTTGTAGTGACACTTGGCGGTCATCCACCTAACTTTGACCCAAACTAATTACCATCTTATTAACCTTCTTGAACCTTCATTTTCTCCTCCATTCCATCAGCTTGGCCGAACCTCAAGGAGAGAGAGAGCAAGAGAAGAAAACTCCATTTCATCTTGAGCTTAGCTTGTTTGAGTGAGAAATCAAGCAAACTAAACCGATTAACTTCTAATTGGAGAGCTTAGGAAGCTTAGGGAGCTAAAATTTTACAAGGAGAGGTGAAGGATATCTTTTGCAAGCCTTTTATTGAGGCATTATGGCTGTTCATCTTCTTCCTTCCCTTTAGGCCTGTTTAAGTTATGTAGTAACTTGTATTCTTGCCTTGTAATACCTATTTAAGTGGTTTTGATGATTGTGGTGATGAAATTGTGAGTTAGGGTTTTGAATTGTTCACTTATATTTCTTATTTTTTTGGATGGTATATGGTATATATAATCTTGTATAGGAAGTTATAAGAGTGGTTTTAGCTAGAAATGTGAAGTTTACACTTTGAATTCACTAGAGTCCAGATTTGAGTTTTCATGCTACCCTGTTCTGACCGATTCCATTTGGCCATGAAGGAGGCCGAATTAGACTTAGCTCCAAACATGAAAATTGTAGAAAATGATGTTTTATAGCTACTTACAAAATTTCAGCTCAATCCGAGCACTGTAGCTCATGAAATAACAAAAATACCCTCAACCGCCATAGGTAGAGTTCTGTGGACAGTTTTGACATTTCATCATTCTGGCCGGGGTTTTTCACCTTGATCCATATTGAATTAGCATTTGGCCAAAACACAAAAGCTGCAGTGCTATGTTGTAGATTTCCAACGCATCTGAAAATGTCTCGATCAGACTTTTGTAGCCTGAGTTATTGTCATTTGAACACAGTGCTGTTAACCCGCCTGACGGTGGAATTCTGGTTCTGTAATCGATAAATTTGACCTTGGAAATGAACAAATTTTCTGTTGATGTCTTCATGAGACTTGTAGTTCTCCGTCTTAGCTTCGAAATAGTATAAGTTGTACCCCAATCCGATAAGCTTAGCTTCGGTTGTGACCGATACGCTAAGAGACGTGATATAGGCAACCCTAGGGGAAGACCCTCCTAGAACCTCCCAACCTTGTAATTATCAGAGTTGGATCTTTTCTCCCAACAGAAATTGAACTCGATTGTTCTCATGAACTCAAGACCTCTGACACACAAAGGTAATCAGCAACCTTAAGCAAATAAAGATGGATGAAGAGACACCACGATTAGGGAACAAACTAATCGATAAAGTCAGGTTTGAATCCTAAGCAATGAACTCAAGAATTCAAGAGTAAGTTCGATTAAGAACTTGAAGGAAAATTCCTCACGATTTCTGGTTGTAATATTCTCCCCTTTTCACGCATACAATAGGTGCCTTTTATAGGCTAAAACTAGGGCAAAATCCGGCCCACATAAACCTGGAAGAAATTCGGTTCGCATAAAGAGCTTAAAGAGCCAGCTCTTTAAGGCTTTCCGATAAGGCCCAATAAGTAATAAAATACTCAACGCCTAACAACTACTAAACTAAACAGTCTTAAAACAACTACCAACTAAGCTAACAAGTATGAGATCATTCCTTCACTTCAAACGTACAAGTGAACAAAGTAACTTCATGGTCCATCAAATCTTCAAACTTAGCTTGCTCCTTGCTTGTATGGTGAATGATCAAGGCTCGTAAAGCTTCCTTCACCCTCTTGGATCTTGATCTTGTCATCGGACCGCCAATGTGGACCAAAGGATCCTTGACCCAAGGTTGAAGTTAATTATTGCACACCCGTATCCGCATCATTCCCTCTTTCCTCGAAAAGATTCGTCCTCGAATCTTCAAAGTCTCCTCTTGAAAGTGAGTTGTCCACAAATCGATGGTGCGCTTAAAGGACAGCAGTGTTGGAAGTAGACGAATGACTACGAGCCATGTTGCATGTCGTTTGGTCAGCTTCGGGAAGCGCTCAAACAAGGACATGCGCCAAGGTAGGAAAGAGCTTGTGTAAGGCGTGTGAAAATCCCAAGTGGCAATCCAAAACTCTCTAATTAGCCTTTGGTCATGAATCTTCACATTGACACCTTGATTGTGCAAAGGTGTAAAATCCAGCACTAGTTGACATTGATTTGAATCATCTTGCATGGATAAATTGAAAGCAACTTGTTGCATGGATGAGGCACTAAACAACTCGTGGAGGACAGCTTTGGGATCTTGCGTGACACACAATTTCTCATCTTCCAACATATGAGATAGCAAACAATTGAATTCCACTTCATGAGAGTTACTCGAACTAGCACAAGTTGAAGTTGACAAATTGAGCACTTGGCCACCAGCTTTTGGTGTGTGAATAAGCATGAAAGATCACCACCTTTAGTTGGAATAAGCACGAAATCAGGTTGTAAGTCTTTAATCAAAACTGGAAAATTTTGGACAGCTTTACAACCTACAAAAACAAAATAACCTTCAACTTGAAACAAATTAGAAATTGGATAAAGAAGTAATGGTACATCATCAACTAAATGGTAAGAAGGTATAGAACAAGTTTTAAATGTGAATACTCCCTTTGACACTTCATCATTCCTTTCACCAATTGATTCAATTTGAGAAGGCATTACTAGCCTTTTACACTTTTCTTCAAAATCTGGATAAGAAATACAAGTGTTAGGATGGAAATTATACTCAAAAGAAGGTAAAGATGATGAATGACCCATAGGTAGCAAATGAAAGTCAAATTTCGAAATTCTCCCTTCATGGTGGATTTGACGTGATTCCCCTTTGGTATGGACAGATTTGAATTGAAATTGTTCCATGAGATGATTCCAAATCGATTCAATTCCTAAAAGATAAACTCCATGGAAACTAGTGAATTGTACAAGTGACTTTGGAATGGAGCATGGCATGACTAACTTCACTTGACTTTGCTTAATCTGCACAAATGAAGAAACACTAAATAAAGCAAAGGTAAGTTCGTTAGAAAAACAATAAGCCCTCACATTTTTGCTCAAAATCGTCTCACTTTCTCTCTTTTCTTCCTTTTTACCACTCATCTCATCAGATTTTTCCATCTCTTTATCTAGTTTAACGCCCTCGATTGTTTTCTCATCATCAACCTCCTCAACAAATGGTTCAATAGGATGAGATACTCCTTTGTTGGGAATAGGGTCAGCTATCTCCTTCTTAGAAAACTCACTTTGATAGCATCCATTTGACTCCATTTGTTTTTGGTGTAGAAGACGTTGATATGTCTCCCAAAATGACTCCGCATGAGGTGGTTCAACTCTAAGTTTAGTCTTAGAAAATGCTGAATGAACCTTCTTATCACCTCTTGCATAAACCGGCTTTAAAGAGGTAGATTGCATGGAACCTCTCCTCTTGAGAGATTCGTTCTCTCGTTGGAGCCGATCGTACAAGTCCGTAGTATAATGGGAGGGTACAAATCGTTTTCTCATCACTTGCTTCATTTCAGTCCAAGTGTCAATCGGTTGTTCCCTATTTCTCCTCCTTGTGGCACATACTTGCTCCCACCAAATAAATGCATAATCTTGAAATTCAATAGCTGCAAGTTTCACCTTTTTCTCTTCAGAGTAGTTGTGGACTTCAAACACTTGCTCAACTCGTCTAACCCAATCCAAGTAAGATTCAGGATCATTTTTCCCATGAAAGGTAGGCATCTTGGTCTTGATGGAACCAAGATTGTCATCGGTTCTCCTAGGTCGGTCTCGATCTTCCCTCGCTTCCCTCTGGCTTTTTCTTGATCGAAAGGAGATGTTAGAATGATACCCCTCATCATCCGCATCATGATCAGCACTCTGAACACTCAAAACCCTATTGTGTGTATCTCCGGTACCTCGCATCGCAATGGCAGCCACCCTGTCGGATAGTTGTTGGAGAGTTTGGAGCACCAATTTGAGTGACACGTCGGTCTCAGACGGCTCGGCCATGTTCCCCTCTTGAGACATATTGTCAAACCTGCAAAATAAATGTATCCTAGTCTACCTTGCAAAACACTCGTGTATCACTCAAGAAAACACACTCACTCTCAATTTTCCTTCTCGAAGTTCTTAAAACAACTCAACTCTCAAAAATTCCAGAATTAATTACCCTATAAGCAAGTAACAAGACACAAAGCAGAATTTTACAAATCTTAGAAAAACTCTACCCGAAGCTGGAATTTTTTTTTGAGCTGTTGTTTTGCTGAGTTTCTGGTCAGTACGTTGGAAGGTAAATGGTGTTTCTGGAGTGCTCAAACAATCTATGAATCAGTCCTCAAATTTCAGTCAAATCGGATTGCAAAACTAGCTCAACCGATTTTAGAAACTCAAGAACTCCCAAGGCGGTTTGGGGCTAAGGTGTTTGGTTTGGTTTTGAAAACAGAATCTGGTGTGTTTGGGGCTGGTGAGGTCGTTTGGGGTCTTTGGAATTCAATCAAGATTGGAACTCAAGAGTTGGAAACCAATCAAGATTAGGAAACTCAAGTTTTGGGAAATCAACCAAGATTTGGAGATTAACCAAGATTTGGGAACCCACCAAGAATTGGAAACTCACGATTTTTTTGGAAACTTGATTTCCTTTGTATGAGAGCCAATTCCTTCTCTTCTTCCTTTTTTTTTTCTTTTTTTTTCGGCTCTTCAAGGAACACAATTCAGATCACACCAACAAGTTCAAGAAAACGGATGAAAGGTTATGCCAATTCCAAGAAATCCCTAGTTCTTGGTTTATTGTTCAAGAATTTTCAAAATAAGACTTGGTGGTCCAAGAACTTCAAGAATTTGTTCAAGAAACACAAGAATTTCCCCAAATTATGTTGCGGTGTCTAGGGTTTGCAAAAACAACAACCAATTCTCAAGAAATAGGCAAAACAGAATTTCAGCAATATTCAAAAGAAAATTCCAGCAATACTCTAGCAACTTGATCACTAAACAATATAAGGTACGTGACTCTTTTTTTTTTTTTGTCTTTAAACCCTAACAACCCAAACACAAATATAACAAACCCAAGAACTTGGACAGAAAACACAAAAAGACAACACCCAAACAGTTTTTTTTTTGACTCGGATGAACAGTAACGTGAACAGTACGCTACAGTACGATGAACAGTAAACGGAATAGTAACGATGAACAGTAATCGCTACAGTTTTTTTTTTTTGACAAAAGACACAACTAACAAGATATGAACAACTTCAATTAAAAGAGAATTAACCTGATGCTCTGATTACCAACTGATATAGGCAACCCTAGGGGAAGACCCTCCTAGAACCTCCCAACCTTGTAATTATCAGAGTTGGATCTTTTCTCCCAACAGAAATTGAACTCGATTGTTCTCATGAACTCAAGACCTCTGACACACAAAGGTAATCAGCAACCTTAAGCAAATAAAGATGGATGAAGAGACACCACGATTAGGGAACAAACTAATCGATAAAGTCAGGTTTGAATCCTAAGCAATGAACTCAAGAATTCAAGAGTAAGTTCGATTAAGAACTTGAAGGAAAATTCCTCACGATTTCTGGTTGTAATATTCTCCCCTTTTACTCATACAATAGGTGCCTTTTATAGGCTAAAACTAGGGCAAAATCCGGCCCACATAAACCTGGAAGAATTCGGTCCGCATAAAAGAGCTTAAAGAGCCAGCTCTTTAAGGCTTTCCGATAAGGCCCAATAAGTAATAAAATACTCAACGCCTAACAACTACTAAACTAAACAGTTTTAAAACAACTACCAACTAAGCTAACAAGTATGAGATCATTCTTTCACTTTAAACGTACAAGTGAACAAAGTAACTTCATGGTCCATCAAATCTTCAAACTTAGCTTGCTCCTTGCTTGTATGGTGAATGATCAAGGCTCGTAAAGCTTCCTTCACCCTCTTGGATCTTGATCTTGTCATCGGACCGCCAATGTGGACCAAAGGATCCTTGACCCAAGGTTGAAGTTAATTATTGCACACCCGTATCCGTATCAAGACGTCAAATCTGCCTTTTGGCTATTCGTCTTTAAACTTGATTTCTGGTTGCCGTGTTAAGACCTGTGTTGTAATTGGATTATTTTGAGCCTAGTTGAAGGACTATTGTGTTACCATTGCATATGTGTGACTTTGGGACTGATTTGAGGAAAATATTGAAGTCATAAATGGCTGGAAAATAGGTAAACACAAGGGGCATGCCGCCCAAATTTTCACTAGAGGAATAAACTAGCCGTTGGAGTTCTAGTTCAGTATTTTGCATATTTGACCTAGATCCACTAAACACTGGGTCAAGTTCTTTTCATGAAAGTTGTAACCTTTTGTCTTAGCTTCGAGACGCTACCTAGTATACCTTGATCCGATAACCACAGCTCTAATTATGATCAAAACCGTGTAACCCGTTTTCATACCGTTGTCATTTTCGCGCACGCGCGCATGCATTTCCTTGTCCTTTTTGCCGCTTTGATCGTTTTAGTCCTTATTTTCATTTGTGATGGTCGATTCACTGATAGTTGAGTATAATCTTCTGTCACAGGCAGTGACGAACCGGACGGAGTCGGTGGACCCGTATAAAGTGTCTTGATTTGCGTGCTCACTATTTTGAGTGAGTAATTGGGTTATTTACTGATGTGAAATTGTCAAAGTACTTTATATATGTTAAATGAGTACTTAGGCGAGGGTGTACTTTATCTCACTCGACCTAAGCCCATCCTTTGTTTTGATTTCATATGTGAGAATACATACCTTATGTTGAGTATCACCCTTTTGCTGTGTGCTGATGGGGGTGATTACATGACTTGAGTTGAACCCCTTTTTGCTGTGTGCTGTTGGGGTAAATACTTTGTTGTGTACTTTGTTGAGAGATATCATCTATTGAGAGATTGGATATCTCAGGGCTTGGTTCCAACCCGATTCCAAGGGTAGACGAACTATTCTAGCCAGCCGGGGTTTGGTCGAAGTTAGTTCCATGCTAACCTTGGGATTTTGTTTTTTGTTAAAGCTTTGATTAAAGCTAAGTGATTTTGTTTCGCTCGAACTGTTGTGTGTTGTTGACTGACCAGCGGGGGTTGATAAGGTGAACGGAAAAAGTAAGTGGAGTCTACGGACCATGAGTACTTTGGTTGACGGAGTGTCAACAGGCATTCAAACTCGAGGAATTGAACTGATTTTGGAGTCACCCGTATCCTACCCTTGTGATGTTACCCTTCTGTTATTGATGTGAAATATCCTGATTTACTTGTTTATTTTGGATGTGAATTTATATTTTTACCCCTGATTATTCACTAAGTATATAGCTTACCCCGTTCCATTTGTTTTCCTTAGCAGGGGCGGACGCGGTGAAAGCTCGGGAAGGTGTATAAACTTTTGGTTTAAAGAATAGCTGATTTTGCCCTAGTAATTGTTATAAGCTGACGAGTAAGATGTATATTTTGGTTGTGGTGGTTATAGTCACAAGTTTTTCTAGGGTTTACTTTCTGGTACTAGTGGTAGGTATGGGTTGATGTAATAGTTTGTACAACTTTTAAAGATGTAATAGAGTAAATCGAACTTTCTTTTAGCGTGAAATCGATTTTCTCACTTTAAATATTGAGTCCTGGCGCGAGTTAGGCAGGCGATCCGCTAAACCCTTTGGTACGCCTCTGGGTACGGTGGGGTCGTCACATATAATATGTAAGATGTGCAAAATTTTGGTCTAGTATAAGAAACTAATTATACTTTCTTTCTTAGATACCATGACAAGAGGAAAAAAACCTGTTATTCACTAGCCTTCCTCTTCGAGCACCGATGATAGTGAAGGAAGCGAAGAGATGGAGGAGAACGAGAAAATTGAAGAAAGTGAAGAAGAGATGTCTCCTTTGCTCCAACCTGTGACGAGGCGTCAACGGGGGAGTATATCTAGATGCTCAGAGGCCATTGTTTATGATAGTGTCAAGCTTTCAACTCGAACAAATCAAGAGTGGCACGAAACAAGGCAACAAGGCAAGCCACAATGGAGAGTTGGTAGACTCCTGGGTAAACACCTGGGTACACGTTACTCACAATGGAGAGTTGGTAGATTCCTGGGTACGCGTTACTCAGATTTACTTGACTCGTGATCTCATCACATGCATTTTGGATTGTAACAACATTGGTCCAGTCGTTGATTTGAAGAAAGGGTTCATTGCTCCCAATAAGAGATGGGATCCATTGCACGCCATGTCTCGATTTAGTCCGAAATACCAACCTTTCCGCTCCTCCAGGAAAGAGATGATGGTTGCTAGCGTTTTCGACACTCGCAATCGCCTTATTATCTATATGATGATGCACAATGTGATCCCAAAGAAGAGTGGTCATGGGGAGATTCAAAAAAGTGACATCTATTTTCTAGACTACATGTTTGACAATCAGGAATCCTCCTACGCCCGCATTCCGCTATCAAACATCATCATCAGTTATATAAGATTGACGGCGAGATGGCACACTACTTCTTTCAAGTTTGCATTTCCCCGTCTCCTGTTGTTAGTGTTCAAGCAGATTGGAGTTAATTTGAATGGAGTAACTCGGATAGCTGTTAGCCCCAACACAGAACAATCCGTTTCTTCGCTTCGTGTCATGGGAATTGCTATAGAGCATATTCCTTCGCCTACTCAGGAGCGACGATAGAAGGCATGTCATTGTCAAGACGAAACTAGACTATCAACTGCTACTTCACCTCCTCCACCACCTCAATCCAATTGGCGGCAATTTTTTAATTGATTGGATACAATTGAATATCAATTAAGGTCAATGGATATTCGCATGCGGCGAATTGAAGAGCATTTGGGCATACCTCCACCTCACTATGATAATGATGAAGCCGTCGATGATTGAAGATGTGCCAGCCTCTTGATGCCTTTTGCTTTTGCTTCCATGTTTATTAGTAGTTTTCTTCATATCTTTTTCTTGTAGAATGTTTAACATGCACTTATCCTTTTGCACTTGGGACTTATGGAAATTCTAATTGATTTTCGTCATTGATTGTCGATGGATCGTGACTCAAGGTTGAACTAGATCTCAGCCATTGATTTGGGGAGTAACTTTTTTTTATTTGCTTTATTTTTTTCCCTACACATTGAGGATAATGTGTATGTTAAATGTGGGGGAAGGAATGTCCTACGTAGAAGTTACTTTAGCATTTAAATATTGGACATGTTATTGAAAAATTATTTTGTGCTTTAAATTGTTGATTCTTGGGTATTTTTGACAGAGAGTTTCGTCTAGTTTTAAGGGGAAACTCTATTAAAATTTTTTCAAAATTTGCCCTAAATTTTTCGTACGTTCGTTCATTTGAGTCCATAAATGCATGACAATTAAGTCCCTTTTTATTTAAAATTCTCATATATTAATGAAATGAAGTAAGTAATTGGAGAAGTCAATGTTCACTTGACTTGAAAGTAATTATTATGTGATTACTATTATTACATATGAGAAACCATATCTTATAAAGTAGGAAAAATTATGCCTACAATTTTGCATGATAAATGAAATATCTCATCTTACTTGTTTTTACATGTAATTAATTTATATAGTTCCTAAAGTATTTTCTTTCTTGTATCTACATTATTGAAAGAATTGCTCATAAAAACAAAGAGAGTTTCAATAAATTCTTGTATTGAGTAATCGGGAGTTTTCATCTACAAATGTCGACTTTCATGTAAAAAGATACTTGAATTAAGGAGAAATAAGTGAAGTGTTGAGTAATCGAGTGTGATACCCCGAAAATTAGGAGGTTGTTTGTAAAGAAAATACTAAAGTGTATTTCTTTGGGTTTGATTTAAAACCTTATGTTGTTTTAAAAGACTAGAAACCCTAAAATTTTAATCAAAAATCCTAATTTACTTGTGACTAACCGGTTTTCTTAAATCACTCATATTTTAATTGAAACCCTAATTTTAATCACTGGAATTGTAAAATTCCTCACGTTTTTCTTAAAAATGCCTTTTATTTGAAAATTATTCATTTATTATGGCCCTAATACCCAATCATTCCTCAAAAGGTGCAAATGAACCTAGGAAGTAGGGTTTCACTTTTCGTTTCCAAGTTAAGAGCGAATTAGGGTTTCGCATTTTTCCGTAGTATGATTATTCGGTACGGAGTAAGGATCAAATTTGATAGGTAAAAGTGACTTTTGGATGAGGGAATACTATATGACTAGAAGTGATAATAATAAGTTAGTGATTATAAGCTAAAAATCCTAATATACGCGATTTAAGAGAAATCGCGTCAAACCGACGGGTATCGATCACTACCGATTGAACCCACCACTTGACCACCACTTCCTTACCACCACATACCCCTGATATTTTTGCAAAATATCCCCACTCATACTCATCCATATGGCCAAAAATTTGTGGCCAAAAATGCAAGGGAAAGAAAGAGAAATTTGCATGGCTTTGGTGGTGACAAGTGTCACCACCCTATGGCTCTATGATTAATTGTTTTTCCTTGTTCTTTTATCCTTCATTTCAGCTTATTTTCCTTCATTCTTTCTGTCTTTTGGCCGAGCAAGGGAGAGAGAGAGAGAGCAAGAGAGAAAAATCTTCAATCCATCTTGAATCCAACCATTTGAGTGCAACCAAGGAAAACTAAACAGATTAACTTGTAAGTTGTGAACTTGGGAAGCTAAGGGAACCAAAAATTTCAAGAGGAGGTGAAGTATTACTCTTGAAAGGCCTTTTGTTGAGGTATAAGGTCTGACCCATGGCTTTGGTTCTTTTATTTTTGTTTAAATTGTTATATAACTCATGTTTTGGTTAGATTAGTAGCTATACAAGTTGTTGTGATGATTTTGGGGTGATGTATGTAAGCTAGGGTTTGACTGATTTCCTTCTTATACTTGTTGTAGGAGTGGTATATGATGTATATAGGCTTGTATAAGAGGTTGTGGTAGTGATTGAATCAAGAAAATGAAGAGATTGCCCTTGAAATCCCAAAATTTCAGATTTCTGGAATTGTATGCTTCAGTTCTGTCCGGTTTCATTGCCCTATGTTAGAGGCCGAATTAGGCTTGGCACAAAACATAAAAGTTGTAGAGAATGATATTTTAGAGATGCCTGCAAAATTCAGCTCAATCTGAGCAACATAGCCTGTGAAAAGACTGAAATACCCCTGCTGCCCTGTTTCCATCCGAACATGCTAATCAGCTTTTGTAATTGGTTGTTTTGACCAGGAATACTACTAATTTGGTTGTCAATGTCTTTTTAAGACTTATAGTCTTGTATCTTAGCTTTCAAATGGCTTTGGAATCACTTGAATTGGAGTTGTATGTGCTGAGATATGATTGAATGAATCCGGACTGCTAGTTGAACTGCGAACTAGAAAATCTGGGGTTGTTTTAGTAAATTTGACCTAGATACATTGCAAACTAGACTGAGTGGCCTTCTTCAAAATTGTAGCCCTTTCTCTTAGCTTCGAAACGGAGTACATTTCACCTCAATCTGACTAGTGTAGCTTCAGTTGTGTTAGTTCCGCTAAGCAACAACAAATCTGCCTTTTGTTTTCCAACCTAAACGTCATTTCCGCACATGTCCTAGCTTGATTTGGTAATCATATGACATTGAGCCTATTGAGTGGCTATTTATATTGTGTGTAATGTTGGGATTGATTGAGGAAAATAATGAAGTCATAAATGGCTGGGAAATAGGTAAATACAAAGGGCGTGCTGCCCAAATTTTCGCTCGAGGGCTAAGTTTCTACTTGAACTTGTATATTTTCGTTTGGCAAATACTATGACCGTTTTTCCATCTTAAAACATGATCCTTCTTCAATTGGAAACTCCAAATGTTTACTTACTCTTACCCAAATAAAAAGGAGTGGTTTAGGATTTTTTTGGGTATTTTGTCCTCCCTTTTACATGAATTTCATTAAGACATTTAGTCTATAATATCTACTTGAATATGAGATGATTTTGAACCACATAAACAATCCCGAAAACAATATTTATTAGTCTATATAGTTGGATTCCGACATGTCTTTGGTTCAAGTGTTTTCCATTGGAAATTTTATACCCCTTTTTGTTTGGTTTTGCGTTTAGTTTATGAAACCCTAGCTATTTCCGTCCACCGGTCCAAATGCCCTCGTTTCACTTTAAAGTCATTTCTATACGTTTTATTCATCAATTGTTGGGTTTCTTCGATTTCACCTAATTGTTTGTGCTAGATAGACTGTAATATTCTTTCTCATTTACTCTTAGGTTTTCTCGGTGACTGAGGTAATATCCGGAAGGATATTTGCACGTTGTTTTGCGTAAATAGGTGAGTGTTCCTTGTTTGCTATATTTTTCTTGACTTCATGACTTGTGTTCTTGTTTGATAATGTGTTAAGTGCTTTCAAGGATTTTCAAAACGAGTTTTCTAGGCGAGCGTGTACTTTACCGCGCTCGACCTAAATGAAACTGGAAATTTTCAATGATTTAATGATTGCTACATTAGTTGCGCATGATGTAAGCCTTTTGGCTGAACTGGGCCCTGCCCTTCGTTACCGATCGACTCGAGCCAGAAGCGGACTCGGTCGGGCGATATGGTGACCCTGGGTGAATTTGGTATACTCGAGTATTACCTTGTAGTCTGGTGGAGCCTGGCCAATTTCCAGGAGGGGGTGAACGAAACGAAAGAACGAACGAGGGTTTTATTTACCAAAAATGCATTTTATTTAAATGACCGGAGGAATAAGGGAAATGACAGGAGAACGAACGAACGAACGAATATATGGCTCCCTGTGAGCCCGTATCCTTTTAATGAATGTGTTTATCGCTTTATTTTGTATTTGTATCTTGAATTATTGGTTATATGTAATGAATGCATTGAACTTCTTGTTGCCTATGTGTTCGGAACCTCACTGAGCTTTTAGCTCATTCCTTTAGTTTTGTTTTCCTTAACAGGGGAAAGCGAGCAAGGACGAGAGCTGTGTATCGACTAGCCTAGTCTAGTTTCTTTTGGGATGGTTCTCGCCCTAGTGCTCGGCACGGGCTGGATGTATGGTGATTCGAGAACCTTTGTATATTCGATGTTTGTACTCCCTTTTGAGATAGCAATGTATATAAGTTTTACTTTAAGTTTTGGATCGTTGTTATATTTAGTCTTGTGGGTTTATTCTGGTTTCGATTGAGGATTGACGTGAACGACTGAGTCCCGGCGAGAGTTGGGCAGGCGTTCCGCCGAACTCTTTGGTACGTCTTAGGGGGAGGTGGGGCTGTCACATCGAGAATCTTCATCTAAAATATCGATTGTCACGTAAAAAGACACTTTCACCCTTTTAAGAATGAATAAAAGAGAAGTAAAGTGAATAGTTCCCTCTTAAAGTTCGTAAAGTTAACATTTCATTTCAAAGGAAGAAATTCTAAGGTGATTATATAGGTTAGTTATTTGTGAGACTATGTGAGATAAAGAGATTGACTTTGTTAGGTTAAATTTTGAAATAATTATCTCTCTTTTGCTTGATATGATGAGTATTGAGCGTGATATGAATGGTTGCATAATGAAAACTTGTCGAGTCGAGAGAGATTGATATTCAAATTCATTTGATTCGTTTTACTTCTTAAATCATTGTTGGATCATTTTTCTTATTGTTTGATGACAAGCAATGATTTAAGTGTGAAAAAATTTAATAAATGTTTATTATGAGTGTTTTTAAATAGCATTTTGTGCCTATTTTTTATACAAATTAGGATGTTTTAAGATGTAACTTGCTCCCTAAACTTCTAAATTTTGTGAGTTTCAACTGAGCAACTTAATGTGCAAAGTTAGTTATATTTACATGAATTGAAGTGAATTACCAACGTTAGATCGAGATGGATTCAATTCAAACTCATTAATGCTTGACTCAACGGCAATTTGGGAAGTTGAAGAGCATCAAATGCAAGTATTATTGGTGAAATGGATGAACAACCACTTGGACATCTTGCATGTGATGTTAGTGATCAATTGGAGCAGAAAAGAAGCAAGAAAATGTACTTGAAAGCAATACGCGACCTCGAATATGTGGGCATAGGTCACGTATTGTAGGGTCACGTATTGTGCCCTATTTTTTTTTGTAACTTGTTCTGCAACTTACTCTATTTTTACACTGCTTTTTAGCTCAATTTTAACTCAGAATTTTGGCTGCACATGCTCAAGATTCCTTAGGGAAGGAAATAGGAACTTTATGCCATATCATTTTTCACTTTTTGACTCTCCTAATATTAATATGCAAGAATCATTGAACAGAGAAGGAGTTCTTAGAAGTTCTTGCTAGTTCTTGGTAGAAATTAGTTTTAGTCTTTTCTTCTCATCTCCAACTAGAAACTTTTAAGAAAAATTTGAAGAATTCATTGTATCACTCATTTTATTGAAGAAATAGAAGATTGGAAGCTTGTTCATTACCTTGGCTAAGATTTCTCTATCTTTCTCTTTACTTGTGATTCATTATATTTGCATGCAATGAAGTTATGCTTTTTATGGTGTTATATCACATGAGTGGCTAAATTTCTAGATCTCAGGAGTAGATGAACCTTATAGCTACTTGATATGAGTTGAATATGATTTACACTTGCTATCTCTTGTATTAACTTGTCCATTTATGCATACTTATTACTTGTTATTACTTGATCACCAATAGCTAATTTTTAGTTATTTTATTAAAAAAAATTGGTAATAATGATGGAACAATATAAATGGAACTTAATAAATAAACTCATGAGAATAAAGGTACACTTAAGGGGATTAACCTTGCATTTCATAAAGAACAAAAGAGTAGATTTAGTTATTCACCATGAGAATAAGGAAAACTAGATTATTCTAAACTACTACATCATAAGAGTGAGTTTTGGCAAATATGGAAATGAATTTCTAGTTAAACAAAAGTAGTGACAAGAGGTAAATATATTTGCTTGTATCTTTTGTGCCATAAGTGGCTTCTATTTCCCTAAACTCAAGTATTTAGTGACATTTCTCCATTATTATCTTTCAAATTATTTAGTTAAAATAGTTAGTTAGTAAGCATTGTTATTTCTATTACCTTTATTCGATAGATAGTCTAAATAATTGAGCAAGTAAAAGATCTAGTACTTGTAATAGTTACTTCTCGTGGAATCGACCCAATAAATGTTCTAAACTATTATTTGTCCTGTATACTTGTAGTCAAACGGATATATTTTGAATTAACTTGCACTTATATTGAGAACCCATCAAGTTTTTGACCCTATTGTCGGGGATCGGCAATATTCGGATCTAACAAGTTTTATTAATTTAGACGTTTTCTTTATTAGTTAGTTGAATTGTGGCGACAGATAGGTTAGAATTTTTATTTGTTTTTGTGATATAACTACTACATTATCTCTTTTCTTCTTACTTGTAGTGTATACACCGGACGTTGTGTGTAGTTGCACCTTTTGCTTCGAAAATTAAAAGGACACTAAGATGACAAAGAAAGCATATACCATGAGAGGAAAAAGAGGATCAACATATCGAGAGAATCACTATAGAGTTGCCTTTCGAAGAAAAAATGGCAAAAAATGAAACAAATGGGTGAGTTTTTAGAAATTTTGCTCTATCGGGGACTCAAGAATCACAAACATAGCACGGCCAACGATAAATGCGAATAATTTTGAGATTAAACCATCACTCATTCAAATGAATCAACAATTTTAATTTGGAGGTGATGCTGTAGAGGATTCAAATGCACACTTAGCCACATTTTTTAAAATATGTGATACTATTAAAATGAATGGAGTTAGTGAAGATGCCATAAGGTTAAAGTTGTTCCTGTTTTCTTTGTGAGATAAACCTAAAGTTTGGTTGTATTCTCATGCTCCAAATACTTTCACCACTTGGGATGCTCCAAATACTTTCACCAAATACTTTCCACTCGATAAAATGGCTAAATTTAGAATGGACATAACTATTTTTAGTCAACAAGAGAGTGAATTATTGTATGAACCTTAGGAAAGGCTTAGAAATTTGCTATAAAAATGTCCTCATCATGGACTTCCTAATTAGCTCATTGTCCAAATCTTCTATAATGGTTTATTTTTCTTGACTAAAACTACAATTGATACAGTCGCAAATGGAGCGTTAATGGGTAAATCGTCCCAAGAAATTCAAAATTTAATAGAAAAAATGGCGGCAAATAACTATCAAAGGGCAAATATGATCAAAATGGACACTCTAAATATGTTAATTGCTCAAATGAACAATATAGTAAAATTGCTAAGTAGACAAGTCAGAGTTTGTCCAAATTCTTCACCTATTGTACATGTTGCTTATTGTTCTACATATGGGGGTGAACATAATACTAATGAGTGTATTGATTTTGAGCAAACTTAATTTGTCAATAATTACAATAGAAATATTCAAAATAACCCCTACTCAAACACATACAATCCGGAGTAGAAAAATCATCCAAATTTTGGATGAAGAATCAAAGCAATCCTTAAAGGTTGACTAACTCGTCAGAATTTCAACGAAAACAATCACAGACGGACACTAAATCGGGTTAGGAGATTGTGATGGAAAAACTGACCAACAGCACCTCAAAAAGAATTGAGCGACTAAAGGGGAGATTGGATCAATTGATCGGGATGTATACAAATATGAAGGTCCAAATAGATCAAATTGTCAATTCTATTAACAATAGAAACCAAAGAGAATTACCTAATAAAATGGAAGTGAATCCAATAGAGCACATTAAAACCATTACCCTTCGTAGTGGTAGACAATTAGAAAATCCTCCGGTGGTTGAAAGTAAGAGGAAAAATGAAGGTAAAAAGAATGAATATGAGGACTCCTAATTTATTTTATTTCTATTTAATTTTATTTAATTATTTTATCGATTTATTCACTTATTTAATGGTTTATTTAAAATAATTAATTGCCATTTTCTCCGAATAAATTATTTTTAACCCTTTTAGAACCATTTCGATGGAACTATGACTTGCATATATTTTTAAAATGTTTCGTTAATAAATTTAATTTTTAGAAAGCTCGTTTAGCGAGATTTAGTGAATGCGTGTTTGGAGGCAATAGTCGATTTGAGAGTACAGTGACCTTGGAGATCTGTGAACTCATGCGTTAGTTTTAAAATAGGTATTTTTATGATTAATTACTCAAGTATTAGTTAGTTACACTATTGTTATAAGAATTTCTTAGAAATTTCACTTTATCGCGCACAAGTCGGAAGTTCGCGTTTTCGTGCCCGCGATTAATTGAGGGACTTTGGACATTTATTTTTAGACTACTAAGAGTGGATAATAATAGTGTTAAAGGAAGTACATTAAAGGTTTAGTGCACAAGTGAAACAAACTCGAGAGGAAACGGGCACAAAACGCCCGCGTACGCGCACACTGTTGGAGGGTTGACTTTTGAGCACTTAAACCTCACACCTACCAATCTTCCTCAAGAAGCTAAACAACACTCTCTACTCTCTCTTTTCTCTCTCAAGACAGCCGGCCACACCAAGGAGGAAGAAGACCCAAAACTTCTTCATGATCTCACTCAATCTTGCACCAAATCACTTCAAATTCATACCACAACTTGCAAACAACATGGAGATCATCTTGGACTAGGAGAGGAGATTCATTTCCACGGTTTTCTTGGAGCTTAGTGACCAAAATTTTTTGGGTTATCATCATCTAGGAGGTAATGATCATCTAACCTTTAAATCTTAGTTCTAGGGAGTTAAATTTCACTTGGAAGCTTGTAGCTTCATATGGGTATCTTTATTTTGTTGGAAATCACTTGAGTGAGCTCTATAAAATTCCATAATGGACATGATGGACTGATTTGATGATTTTGGATGTTATTTATGTTGATTAAGTGTTAATCTAGTGGTTGTAAGTTGAATTAGTTGAAAGAAACTCGAAGGAAAAACCAAAGGGAGAAGGGCCGGTTCTGCCCTGTCCTTGCCGCACCCCTTGGTGTGATTTTTGGTGGTCAAATTGTCTTGATTTTGATGTAAATATGTTGTATAGGTTGTGTGGAAAGTTTCCACCAAAAATCACTTGATTTGGTTGGGCAAATGTTTGGATTTCGAAATTTCTTCATAGCTGGAAAACGTGTTCAGAGTCACTCTGGCAGCGGAGCTTAAATTACCATAACTCTTTGGTCCGACGTCAAAATTGAGTGCCGTTTGTGGCATTAGAAACTAGACACTTCCATTTTTCTAACGGTAAAAAATGCATCCCCTGGTTCGGCTCGAGTGAGCCATACCAGCTATTCAAAGTTACCTGTCCTGTTTCACTGCTGTTTTAGAAAACCTGTTATGTGCTGTGACTTGTTGCTCGAATATGAGCTAGTTATGGACAGAATTTCAAAACAATTTTTTCTGAGAAATTGTAGCCTTATGAATGTAGTTTCCAACACCATTAACCACGCCCAATTTCAAGTTGAATTGAGTGAGTTGTGGCTGAATTACAGAACTGCATCAGTGATTGAAAACCCTAATTTTGGGATTAGCCAATGGCTTATTTCGAATGGGGACTTGTTATTTTGAAACTTTTGGTGTCCATCACCTACTAAATGTGTTTTGGATGTTTCTTAGACAAGGTCTAACTTTAAGACAAGGTCTAAAGTTAAGAAAAAAAGCCCTTAACTGGTTCTGGGGACAAGGTCTAAGAAACAGGGAGGGATTGTTGGCCTAATCAGCAACATCCCTCAGATCCCGGTTCGAAGGGACTAACCGCCCAACCCGTGGCACCCAGGGGTGCAGCCCCTAATGCTGAGGGATGTTGCTGATTAGGCCAACATTTTGGCAGTTGTATATTTTGGGAATTGATGTATTTTGAACTTGTAGTGTATGATAGGATATTATTTGTAGAAGTTTCCGCACTTTCCTACTTTATCTTGTCGGGATGGCTAGTATTGTATTAAGTTTGAATGGGAATTATACCGAGTCTTGGCGAGAGTTGGGCAGGCGTCCCGCGGATACCCTTTGGTTTGCCTTAGGGAGAAGTGGGGGCGTCACAGTTGGTATCATAGCGCTAGGTTAGAGATCTATTTGGAAGATATACTAGAAACCTTACCCTTAAGATTTGAGATAGGATGATTTAGTCATACTTTAAGTGATATATGAGCAAACTAGTGACTAAGTTTCTAATCCGAAAAATGTAGTTGTTTTGCAAGGATGGAGAATGGGAACGGGACCCCTGCTGCTAATGGGAATAGTCATGCTAATGACCATGTAGAACCCCCTAAGCCTATTTACTACCGACATCTTGGTGGAGGAGCTCGTGTGTGTTATTCGCCTTCTACTAGGTACTCTCGATGTTCGTGTAGGTTGACGTATGCCTATCCGAACCACCTTGTACTAGCTCTGGACGATGAGCGTCGTCAGTTGGTGAACACCAACCGAGATTTACTTGAGGAGGTGGAGGGGCTGAGACAGATGGTTAGTGCTCAGGGTGAGAGGATTACTGAGCTTGAGGAGGTATTAGCTGGCGAGGTGGCTACGGCTGAGGTCACTCGCGAGGAGTTTCAGAGGACTAGGGCTCGACTTACTAGATTAGGTGAGAAGATCTGAGATCGGGCTTCTGGGATCCTAGCAGATACTGGTAGGTTGGTTGATGAGGTGATGGATATTATCCAGAGTCCAGATCAGGAGGAGGATTCGGAGGAGGATCCTGAAGAGGAGATTCTACCTGGTAGTCCTACTATGGAATAGATTCAGAGTGATAGACCCTTTTGACTGATATACTTAGAATTAGTTGGGGTGATGTTAGTGCCAAGGCCATTGTATTTTTGTATAACTGTGTGGCCTACTTTTGGGCCACTTGATTTTACTTTAGTCGTATGTGACTAAAAGTATTTTTGCGGTACCTGTGTGCTATATTTTTGTACTCCTCTATAACTTGCTAATTGTATGGATCTTGACATGATAATGAATGTAAATTATTGCTATTCTCAATGTTTTTCGTGAATGGTCCTTGTTTTAAGTATTTTCCCGCGTAATTGATTCATTTCTTGCACTAGGCACCACTAGGATAATGGAAGGACGAAAGAGTGGTCAAGACCGTGGGCGAGGGACTAGACAGGCCCAATCTCATGGGGATGACCAGGGATCGGTAACTGGACCGGCCCAAGGATAAGAGAATATAGAGGGTAATCAAGTGGTTACTGCTATTAATAAGATGACTGATATCTTTGAACGCTTAACTGAGAGACAGGGTCCTAGACCACTTAACCAAATTGGGGGACAGGATAGGGGGAAGATAGAGTCTTAGAGAGATTCCTAAAATTTAACCCGTCTAAATTTATAGGTGAATCTGATCCTGAGGTAGCGGAGAATTGGTTGGAGAGGATGACCAACATATTCGCCGCCTTAGACTATACCGAGGATAGGCGAGTGAATTTTGCTGCGTTCCAATTCGAACGAGTGGCTCGGGCTTGGTGGGACGTGATAAGGGGAAAGTGGGAGAGAGCCCAAACCCCTTGGATTTGGGAGAATTTCACGAGAAAATTTAATGAAAAGTTTCTTCCACCTTTAATCCAAGAGAATAGGGAGGATGAGTTCATCAAGTTGAAACAAGGAATTCTTAGTGTAGTGGAGTATGAGGGGAAGTTTACTAAACTTTCTAAGTATGCCCCTGAATTAGTAATTAATGAACGGAAAAGGATAAGACGGTTTGTACAAGGGTTTAATGTAGAAATCCAAGAGAGTTTGGCTGCAACCCAAATCTCTACATTTACTGAGACTCTAGAGAAAGCGCAAAGGGTTGAGAGTGCAAGAATGCAAGTTAGGGACTTCCATAATAGAAAAAGGAACTTTTCTAGTCATACTTCTGAACAGGCTAGTAAGAATACACAACCTTCCAAAATGGGAAGAGGAATGGGAGGAATAAGGACTGCTGGAGTTTCAAGGGGAGCTTTATCCATGAGAGGTCGTAGTGGACCGGTTCAAGTTAGGAGACTGCCTTCTAGTGGTTCGGCCTTGACCCCTTAAGTTACTTGTGAGTACTGTGGTAAACCCAACCATTCTGAGAATGATTGTTGGAAAAAGTCTGGGAAGTGTTTGGATTTTGGTAGTACCGGGCACCAGCTCGCGACTTGTCCAAATAAGTTGAAGGTGGGAGGTAGCACCTAAAGGGCAGAAAAGTCAACCTCTAAGCAGACTAGTGCTGGAGGAAGCCGACCTAAGGTGCCGATTAGGGTTTATGCACTGGACCATCAACAGATTCTCGATGCGACTGAGGTGGTTGAAGGTACGATTTCTATTTTTTACCGCTTAGCTAGGGTTTTAATTAATCCGGGTACAACGCATTCTTTTGTAAACCCGAACTTTATGGGTGGAATAGACTTGAAACCAATTAATTTACCTTATGATTTGGAGGTTAAGACGCCTACTGGGAACCAAAGTCTAATCGCTAATTTGGTATACAGAGATTGTGAGATCTGGGTTGGAGAACGGAAATTACTGGCCGATTTGATAGGCTTAGCAATTAAGTGGTATGATGTGATCCTAGGGATGGACTGGTTAACCCGTTACAATGCCCAGATAAACTGTAAGACGAAAATAGTAGAATTGTGCATTCAGGGAGAGGCAACCCTGAAGTTGGATGTACGGGATAGATTAGCCTCATCTGCACTTATCTCAGGGATTCGAGTTAGAAAAATGTTAAGTAAGGGAGCACAGGGATATTTGGATTTTCTAATCAATACTCTTAGTGATAAAGTGAATTTGGAGAACATGCATGTGGTGAAAGAGTACCCAGATGTCTTTTCTGAAGAGTTAGAGTCTTTACCCCCGAAAAGGGAAATAACTTTTAAGATTGATGTGACTCTGGGAGTAGCACCTATCTCTACGACACCATATAGAATGGCTCCAGCTGAGTTGAAAGAATTGAAATTACAATTGCAGGACTTGTTGGAACGGGATTTTATAAAGGAGAGTGATTCACCGTGGGGAGCCCTGGTCTTATTTGTTAAGAAGAAAGATGAGAGTTTAAGGTTGTACATAGATTACCGAGTCTTGAATGATGTCACTATTAAGAATAAATACCCTTTGCTCCATATTGATGAAATATTTGACCAATTGCAAGGGGCGGTAGTATTCTCGAAGTTGGATTTGAGACAGGGTTACTATCAATTGAGGATTTTGGATAAACATATACCCAAAACTGCTTTTAACTCGAGATATGGACACTTTGAGTTTGCAGTAATGCCATTTGGACTGACCAATGCACCTGCTGCTTTTATGGATCTAATGCACAGGCTCTTTAAGGCTTATCTGGACCAATTTGTGGTGGTATTTATTGATGATATACTAGTATACTCTAAGAATGTGAAGAATCACGAGAAGCACTTGAAAATTACTTTACAAACCCTGAGGGAACACCAATTGTATGTTAAGTTTAGCAAGTGTGAGTTTTGGTTGAATGAAGTAACATTCTTGGGTCACATAATTTCTAAGGATTGGATTAAAGTGGATCCAGCTAAAGTTGAAACTATTTCAAAGTGGAAACGACTGAAAAATCCTACTGATGTTCGAAGTTTTATAAGATTAGCAGGGTATTACCGGAGATTCATTAAGGATTTTTCTAGAATTGCTGGACCTATGACTGAGTTAATTAAGATAAGTGGGAAGTTTATATGGAATCCTAAGTGTGAAGAGAGTTTCCAGTAATTGAAGAAACATTTGACAAGAGCGCCTGTATTAGCTCTACCGAATGGAAATGATATTTTGTGGTCTACACAGATGCCTCCAAGGAAGGCTTGGGATGTGTATTAATGCAAAATGATAAAGTGATAGCGTATGCATCTAGGAAGTTGAAATCGCAGGAAGGAAATTATCCGACTCATGATTTGGAGTTAGTGGTTGTAGTGTTTGCTTTAAAGAAATGGAGACATTACCTGTATGGAGTAACATTTGAGGTTTTTACTGACTACAAAAGTCTTAAGTGCTTGTTTTCTCAAAATGAGCTAAATTTGAGGCAACATAGGTGAATGAAATATTTGGAAGACTATGATTGCACGATAAAGTTCCATCCAGGAAAAACCAATGTAGTGGCCGATACTTTGACTCGTCAAGTGCAAGTGGCCGGATTGATAATTAAGGAATTATACTTGTTAGAAAAAGTTAGTTATTGGAATTCTAGAGTTGAACCGAGGAAAGTAATTCTTGGGAATATTATGGTGAATTCCACTTTGTTGGAACGTATTAAAGAATCCCAGGGAAAGGACACTGAAGTGCATAAGTAGACGGAAAGAGTCAAAAAGGGAGAAGAGTCGGATTTTAACTTGGGAATGAATGGCATATTGAGGTTTCGGAATCGGATAGTAGTGCCAAAAGATGAAGAGTTTAAGAAGAAAATTTTGGAAAAGGCACATCGATCGAAGTTTACGGTCACCCTGGAGGGAATAAAATCTACCAAGATTTGAAGAGTTTGTATTGGTGGGAGAGCATGAAGAAGAAGATTGCTCAATTTGTCCAGACCTGTTTGATTTGTCAACAGGTTAAAGCTGAACATCAGAAACCATAAGGACTTTTGCAACCTTTAGTAATACCCGAGTGAAAATGGGAAAACATCACTATGAATTTTGTATCAGGGTTACCTAGGACACAAAGAGACCATGATGCCATTTGGGTGATAGTGGATCGATTGACCAAATCGACTCATTTTCTGCCTATTAATATGAAGTATCCATCGGAAAAGTTAGCTAAGTTATACTTGGATGAGATTATCAGGTTACACGGGATACCTGTAAGTATTGTGTCCGATAGAGACCCAAGATCTGTTTCGAGATTTTGGCAAAAGATACAAGAAGTGTTGGGGACTAAATTGAATTTCAGTACTACATATCATCCCCAAACCGATGGACAGTCTGAGAGGACAATTCAAACCCTTGAGGACATGTTAAGAACTTGTGTTTTGGATTTTTGGAAAAGTTGGAGTAGGTATTTAACATTAGTAGAATTTGCTTATAACAATAGCTTCCACTCTTCTATTCAAATGGCCCCGTACGAAGTACTTTATGATCGAAAGTGTAGATCTCCGATTTGTTGGGATGAAATAGGTGAACGAAAAATCTTAAACCCGACTACAGTGCCTTGGATTGAGGAAACCAATGAAAAAGTGAAATTGGTACGCCAAACGATTCAGACCGCACAAAGTCGTCAAAAGAGTTATGCAGATAATCGGAGAAAGGATTTGAAATTTGCGGTTGGAAATAAAGTATTTCTTAAGATTACACCTCTGAAAGCAAGTTTAATATCTGGAAAGGGAAAGCAGTTACAACCAAAATTTGTAGGACCTTATAAGGTTATCCAACGCGTGGGAAATGTAGCGTATAAATTGGAACTGCCATCGAGTCTGTCTCGGATTCATAATATTTTTCACGTGTCCATGCTTAAGAAGTATCATCCAGACCCTTCTCATATCCTACATCCGGAGAATGTTGAAATTGATGAGACGCTGACGTATGAGAAGAAATCGGTAAAACTCCTAGATCGTAAGGTGAAAGAACAAGCGGATTCCATTGGTGAAAGTTCTCTGGAGGAACCATGGACTAGAGGAAGCAACCTGAGAAGTTGAAGAAGAAATTCGAGAAAAATATCCAGACCTGTTCGCAAATCAAGGTATAATTTTGAGAACGAAATTCTCTTAAGAGGGAAAGGATGTGAGTACTCGTAATTTATTTTATTTCTATTTAATTTAATTTAATTATTTTATCAATTTATTCACTTATTTAATGGTTTATTTAAAATAATTAATTGCCATTTTCTCCGAATAAATTATTTTTAACCCTTTTAGAACCATTTCGATGGAACTATGACTTGCATATATTTTTAAAATGTTTCATTAATAAATTTAATTTTTGGGAAGCTCGTTTAGTGAGATTTAATGAATGTGCGTTTGGAGGCAATAGTCGATTTGAGAGTACAGTGACCTTGGAGATTTGAGGACTCATGCGTTAGTTTTAAAATAGATATTTTTATGATTAATTACTCAAGTATTAGTTAGTTATACGATTGTTATAAGAATTTCCTAGAAATTTCGCTTTATCGCGCACAAGTCGGAAGTTCGCGTGTTCGCGCACGCGATTAATTGAAATACTTTAGACATTTATTTTTAGACTACTAAGAGTGGATAATAATAGTGTTAAAGGAAATGCATTAAAGATTTAGTGCACAAGTGAAACAAACCCGAGAGGAAACGGTTACGAAACACGCGCGTACGCACACTATTGAAGGGTTGACTTTTGAGCACTTAAACCTCACACCTACCAATCTTCCTCAAGAAGCTAAACAACACTCTCTACTCTCTCTTTTCTCTCTCAAGACAGCCAGCCACACCAAGGAGGAAGAAGACCAAAAACTTCTTCATTATCTCACTCAATCTTGCACCAAATCACTTCAAATTCATACCACAACTTGCAAACAACTTGGAGATCATCTTGGACTAGGAGAGGAGCTTCATTTCCACAATTTTCTTGGAGCTTAGCGACCAAAATTTTATGGGTTATCATCATCTAGGAGGTAATGATCATCCAACCTTTAAATCTTAGTTTTAGGGAGTTAAATTTCACTTGGAAGCTTGTTGGAAATCACTTGAGTGGGCTCTATGAAATCTCACAATGGACATGTTGGACTGATTTGATGATTTTGTATGTTATTTATGTTGATTAAGTGTTAATCTAGTGGTTGTAAGTCGAAATAGTGGAAAGAAACTCGATGGAAAAACCAAAGGGAGAAGGGCCGGTTCTGCCCTGTTCTTGCCGCACCCCTTGGTGTGATTTTTGGTGGTAAAATTGTCTTGATTTTGATGTAGATATGTTGTATAGGTTGTGTGGAAAGTTTCCACCAAAAATCACTTGATTTGGTTGGGTAAATGTTTGGATTTCAAAATTTCTTTATAGCTGGAAAATGTGTTCAGAGTCACTCTGGCAGTGGATCTTAAATGACCATAACTCTTTTCTCCGACATTGAAATCAAGTGCCATTTGAGGCATTAGAAACTAGACACTTCTAGTTTTCTAACAGTATAAAATGCATCCCCTGGTTCGACTCGAGTAGCCGTACCAGCTTTTCAAAGTTACCTGTCCGGTTTCACTACTGTGTTAGATAATCTATTATGTGCTGTGAATTGTTGCTTAAATATGAGCTAGTTATGGATAGAATTTCAAAATGATTTCTTCTGGTAAATTGTAGCCTTATGAATTTAGTTTCGAACGCCATTAACCACGCCCAATTCCAACTTGAATTGAGTGAGTTGTGGCCGAATTACAGAACTACGTCAGTGATTGAAAACCCTAATTTTGGGATTAGCCAATGGCTTATTTCGAATGGGGACTTGTTATTTTGAAACTTTTGGTGTCAATCACCTAAAAAATGTGTTTTGGATGTTTCTTAGACCTTGACTTAGTAAATGAACCGGATTTGAGTCGATTTCATTGGCCAAAAGTTAGAAAAAAAGGAAAATGGAAGTACAAGGCAGATTTGCCTTGGAAATTCTTGGAATTTTAGTGGCTTTGTTAACTGATCTTCCGTACAAATTTTTACATGAAATTTGACAGAGGAATAGATCTTATATGGTAGGGTAATACTACCAAATTTGGTGCCATTCCAAGTCCATTTCGATGCCCAACTGAAGTCCCAAAGTTTATGTTTCAAATCTGGAAAATCCTTGCTCAGTGAGAAATTCTCAGCAACATTTAGCTGCTATATCTTGGCGCTCATAACTCCGATTATTGTTCAGTTTGTTGTGTTTTAATTTTGATTGTAACTCTAATTGAGTTTCAAATTTGAGAGGCTAGTTCGTATTCTGTGAATTTTTTCGAATTTCCAAAGTTTGTCAAAAATCAACCCCGAATCTGTCCGGGGAGTCCAAATCAGCAACTTGAGGCTGAAATTTGAGTGTCTTCCTTTTAGAATCATAGAAAAGTGTCTTCTAGGAACTTTTAGTACTTTGGAACTAGTTTCCAACGGTACCAATTTTTCCAATTTTGGTCCTACAGAGAGTGAGATACGATTTTTCAAAGATTGCTTGTCAAATCTGAAATTTTCGAACTTAAAGGAAATTGAGTTTTTAGAACTCTCCATTTTCCTTCGATATTGTTTGACCGTTTTACACTTAATTTCAAAAATGAAAATCAGATTTTTCTTGTGTTTTTAAACCCCGCTTTTGAGTCTCGATTTACGAGTAATTAAGGCTCATTTTCATGATATCTTCTTAGATTATACACGAGTGCAATCTTTCTTGATAAGTAGGGGTTTTAAGCGATAGTGTGTAATAGTTCATTATTATTGCTCAGGCACTCAAGAGGACATTCAAGAGGATCTCACAGGAGATGGCTAAACAACCGCTTGTGCTTTACTTCTTGAATTATTTGGTAAGTGTCAAGTGTATGAATAGTTGAAATTATGTGAATTTACCAGTTATGAATAGAATGGCTTTAACTGTTGAGTCGAGTGTGTACTTTATCGCGCTCGTTCTCATTTAAATGAACCATGATTGAATTGATTGAAAATGATTGAATCAATTGAAATGAAATGAATGATTGAATGTATTGAATGCTTGAATGAAATGAAATGGTATGCTATGACTGCATACGTCGTTGGAGTGAATCTCCTTGACTCATAAATGTTAAATGGGGGACGCCCAAACCCATAGGCCGACCTTGGGACTTGAGCCGGCATGGGGTTGGTCGGGAACCTTGGTGAGCCATGGGAATGAAATGATAAGCTTGATCTATTGGAGAGATCTTGCTTAGCCTACTCGTGCAGTAGCACCTTTATTGACGTTCGGGCCCGGTGGGGGGTTGTAAGGTGGAAGGACTTGTGAAGTAAAGTGGAGTCTACGGATTGGAAATACCGACCCAGTTGACGGAGAGTCACCACGGGAAGGTATACGATTGAGATCTGGCTAAGCAAGTGGAACTTAACTCCTGAGAGCTACCATATTCTTGAATTGTTTCTGTTTATATTTCACTTGAATTGTTAATTACCCGAATATTATTGTTTTCTTGTTAAATGGGATTGTTTTTTTGGACAACGTGCTTGCATGTGTGTTTCTTGGCCTCACGAGCAAATTCCTCACCTCGTAGATTTGTTTTCCTTAACTGGAACGGACTTGGAGTGAAACTCGAAGAAACCCTTGGGATGTACTTTTGTATTAGGGTTTCAAATGTAATCGACTAGATCTTTTGGCAGTTGTATATTTTCGAAATTGATGTATTTTGAATTTGTAGTGTATGGTCGGATATTATTTGTAGAAGGTTTCGCACTTTTTTACTTTATCTTGTCGGGATGGCTAGTATTGTATTAAACTTAAACGGGAATTGTACCGAGTCCTGGCGAGAGTTGGGTAGGCGTCCCGCGGATACCCTTTGATTCGCCTTAGGGAGAAGTGGGGGCGTCACAATGAAGACAAGAGGAGAGACCAAGAGGCAAGTGTGGGGGAGAATAGGAATGCAAAGCAAGATATTGATCAGTTTTCATCTTCCAATTTTATCCCTATTCCTCCGATGGTCCCATTCCTTCAAAAGTTCAAGTGAAATAAACTTGATAAAGAATTTGAAAATTTTGTTAAAATTTTTAAACAATTGCATATTAATATCCCTTTTGCTGACACTATTTTGCAGATTCTTTTATATATAAAGTTTCTCAAGGAGATCATAAATCGAAAGAGAAAATTAGAGAATTACGAAACAATAGTATTAATGGAGGAGTGTAATGTCATCATACACAACAAGCTGCCACCAAAATTGAAGAATCCGGAGAGTTTTTCTATACCATGCACTATTGGTAACATTGACTTTTCTAAAGCATTATGCGACCTTGGTGCGAGTGTATCAGTAATTTCTTTAATGATGGCTAGACAATTAAGTTTACACGAGTTTAAACACACTAATATTACTTTGCAGTTAGTCAATAGGTCTATTAGATATCCATTGGAAGTATTGGAAAATGTTTTGATTAAAATACAAAAAATTATCATATCCGTGGATTTTGTGGTATTAGATATGAAAGAAGATATGTCTATGTCAATTATTCTTGAAAGACCATTTTTAACAACTGCAAATATTATTATTAATGTTAAAAATGGCAAACTTAAGTTTCAAATAAGTGAAGAAAAAATAGAATTTAATTTGAATGAATTGGAAAAATACCCTTCTTTTACTGATCATATTTGTTCTATTGGCACCATTGATAAGTTAACCCAAGAGTTGAATCGAATCAACTTTGACTTCGACTCTCTTGAGTTTTGTTTAATGAGTTTAGGGACGCAAGAGGAAGATTATGAAAAAATTAAAGAATTGGCCAAGTATTTGGATTGTCAAACAACTTACAAACGGGGTAATGTCTATGAAAATCTTAGTCAAGGAAAAGGGCTCCTACCACCCTTGGAGATTGAAACTCTAAAATTAGAACTCAAGTCGCTTCTAAATCATCTAAGGTATGAGTTTTTTTTGGAGAAAATGGCACTCTACCAGTAATTATAAGTGCTCACCTAGATGAAAAATAATGTGCAAAGTTGCTAAGGGTTCTAAGAAAGCATAAGAAGGCAATTGGGTGGATAATCTCGAATTTCAAGGGTATAAGTCCTTCTATATGTATGCATCGCATATTATTAGAAAACAATTACAAAGCGATAGTGAAAATGCAAAGAAGTTTCAATCCAAATATGAAAGAGGCAGTAAGAAATAAAATTCTCAAATGGCTTGATGCAAGTATAATCTTTCTTATCTTTGATAGTATTTGGATTAGCCTAATTAATATTGTCCCTAAAAAAGGTAGAATTACTATAGTCATAGGCAAATAATGAAATGATTCCATCTCGACTCGTGGTTGGGTGGAGAGTGTATATTGATTATCAGAAATTAAATGCGATTACTAGAAAAGACCACTTTCCCTTATCCTTTTTTAATCAACTTTTGGAGCGAATAGCGAGTTATGAATTTTATTATTTTTTGATGATTTTTCAAGTCATAACCAAATAGCTATAGTTCCGAAGAATCAAGAGAATACCGCATTTACTTTCCTTTATGGCACTTTTGCCTTTAGCAGGATGCCATTTGGCCTTTGCAATACCCCTACTACATTTCAACATTGTATGATGGCCATATTTTCTAATTACATTGAGAAAATTATGGAGATATTTATGAACAATTTTTTGATATTGGTTCATCTTTTGACCATTGTCTTCATAATTTAGATTTGATTTTGCAAAGGTGTGAAGAAACAAATCTTGATCTAAATTGGGAGAAATACCATTTTATGGTTAGAGAAGAAATTATTTTAGGACACAAAATTTCCTCTAAGGAAATTGAGGTGGACAAAGCGAAAATAGAAGTTATTGAATGAATGCCACCTCCAAACAATGTCAAGGGGATAAGGAGTTTCCTTGGCCACCCTGACTTTTATATAAGACTTATTAAAAATTTTTCTAAAATAACTAAGCCATTGTGTGATTTATTATGTAAAGATACTCTTTTTCATTTTAATGACAAATGTTTAACTGCTTTTGATAGGTTGAAGGAGTTAACTTCCGCACCCATTATAATTTCATCGGATTGGTCGCTACTATTTAAATTGATATGTAATACAAACCACTACGCAGTTAGAGCTGTTTTAGGTCAAAAGAAGGAAGGTTGCATGTTATTTATTATGCAAACAAGTTGCTTAATGAAACACAACTTAATTATGCAACCACGAAAAAAGAACTATCGACGGTGATATTTGTTTTAAATAAATTTAGATCCTATTTAGTAAGATCTAAAGTGATCATTTATACGGACCAATCAACTCTTAAATATTTGTTCCATAAGAAGATGCAAAACTTCATCTAATCCGATGGATTCTTTTATTGTGGGAATTTGATGTGGAAATAAAAGATAAAAAGGGATTGAAGAATCTTGTGGCGGATCACCTATCACGACTAGATTACATCCCTACCAATAATCAAATTTCAATTAAAGAGAATTTTTTGAATGAATTTGTCTTAGCAATTGTTAATTCTCCATAGTATGCAGATTTTGCCAATTATTTGGTAAGTGGAGTAATACCGAAAGGTTTTAATTATTACCAAAAGAAGAAATTCTTGCATGATGTGAAAAATTACTTTTGGGAGGAACCACTGTTTTATAAGTATTATACCGATGGTATGATATGTAGTTGTATTCCTGAAAGTGAACTATGTGATATTTTATATCATTGTCATAACCTAGAAACAGGGGATCATTTTAGTATTTCAAAAACTGTAGTAAATGTATGGCAATCGGAATTTTATTGACCCAACAATGTACTGGGATGTTAGGGAATATGTTAAAAATTGTGATGTTTGTCAAAAAATTGAAAACATATTAAGAAAAAATGAAATGCCTCTTACAACTTTTTTAGAAGTTGAATTAATTGATGTTTAGGGGATGAATTTTATGGGACCGTTTTCTAATTCTTTTAATAATAAGTACATCTTAGTAGTCGTAGATTATGTCTCCAAATGGGTGGAGTTGCTCGCTTCACCTATTAATGATACTAAGGTAGTATTTCTATTTTCTAAAAAAAAATATTTTTAATAGATTTGGTAGACCTAGAGTCATAGTAAGTGATGAAAGAAAGTATTTTTATAATAAAAAACTTGATTTCTTATTGATTAAGTATAGTTGTATGCACAAGACATCACTTCCATACTATTTTCAAGCAAATAGACAAGCGAAGTTAGCAAATTGAAAAATCAAACTCATCTTGGAGAAAATAGTGAACAAATCACAAAAAGATTGGACTAGAAAACTCGATAATACACTTTGAGCTTATTGGACGGCATTTAAGACACTATTGGAGATGTTGCCATATTGGTTGTATGCACAAGACATCACTTCCATACTATTTTCAAACAAATAGACAAGCGAAGTTAGCAAATTGAAAAATCAAACTCATCTTGGAGAAAATAGTTAACAAATCACAAAAAGATTGGACTAGAAAACTCGATAATACACTTTGACCTTATTGGACGGCATTTAAGACACTCTTGGAGATGTCGCCATATTGTTTGGTTTATGAAAAAGTTTATCATTTACCTGTGAAAATTGAACATAAAACATATTAGATGATTAAATCAATTAACATAGATTTTAATCTTGCAGATAGAAGAAGATTGCTTGAGTTAAGTGAATTAGAGTAACACCGACTACATGCTTTTGAAAATACCAAAATTTATAAAAAATAAGATCAAATGTTGATATGATAAGCATATTATCCCTAAACAATTTGAGGTGGAGCAAAAAGTACTTTTGTACAACTCACGCCTTAAATTATTTTCGAAAAAACTCAAGTCAAGATGGTCGGAACCATTTGAAATGACTCAAGTATTTCCTATTTGGAAAAAAAAAGTATTTCCTTATGGAGCGGTTGAAATAGTTAATGCAAGAAATGAACGGTTCAAGGTCAACGGAATTAAAACCCTATTTGGCGGGTGAAACATCCCTAAGGGACTTATATGTCCTTTGGGTGATTCTTCTTCAACCTAAGGAGTCAATGCTTTTGGATCGAGCCAGCAGCTATGAACAAAAGCGCTAATTGGGAGACAACTTAATGTTTTTATGATATATATTAATTTAGTGTGATTTTGTGTTTAAATTATGTATTTAAATTATGTATTATTTTTGTATTGTTGGTTTTGAATATAGAAGCAAGGATGATCATTTGATATGAAAAAGATGAACTTTAATCAAGGAACTCAACTCCTCGATTTGAGCAAATGTTGTTTTTGATTCGTTAAAAATGGGTAAAATGCATGTTTTGATCATTTTACATTGCGCGCATTGATTATTTTGACAAAAGAATGATTTAGAATGTATTTTGAGCAATTGGGGCAACAAGTATAATTTTAGGAAAGTTCGAAATTTCTGCAGAAAAAATGCAGAATGAAGCAAATGCGGGCTCAATACATGACTTAAGGGTGCGTTTTCATAGTCACGTATTGCATTTTGCAATTTTTCAACAGAAAATGTGGACATCAAAACGTGACCTAAGATAAAGTTTTCTTGAACCCGCGTTTTGTCTTTTGTAAATTTAAAGTAGAAAATGCGAGTTCAAAAATGTTAGCTCAAAGCCACATTTTCTTGCCGCATTTTCAATACTTCTTTTAAAGGCACTAAAGTGACTAAACGTGGGTTCATTTTTCTTCTTCTTCTTCTTCTCCTCCTCAAGGTCACGTATTCTCACACACTTCTCCCACACTATTACACACACTTTACAAATCTTCATTTTTATTCCAATTCCTTGCAAACAAATATCAACCCAACACCTTTTAACCTTCCTAGAGTCTTTTTTAACCAGTTGAAATTCAAGAAAAACAACCTATATTTTGATTTTTAAGAAATTCGAAGTTAGGGTTCTTAACTCTTAAATTCATCAATTGGGGTGTTTTTCATAGGGTTTTTTGTGACAGCTCCACCCTCTCCTAGGGCATACCCTAGAAGATAGCGGATTGCCTGTCTGGCTCTCGCCAGGACTCATTCACTAATATTAACTTCAGGGATAACATTATGGTATACTAAAACCACACGTTCAAATTTTTTACAATGCCAAGTTCAAAACAAAAATTTCAGCCGTGGTATGATACTAGATAATGTACAATTACAAAAGTCTTCTTGTTATCTACCTAAGATCCCTCGTTCGTTCCCCGACCACCAACTCCTGTAAGAAAAATAAAACTAAAGGGCTGAGCTAAAGCTCAGTGAGGTTTGCCAAGCAAGTAACATTTAATAAACACTTAAATCAGTACAATTAAACAAGTAGTGCACATTTCACTATACAATCACTTTCATTAAGCAATTGGGGAAACACTTTACTAAATAATCACTTTTAAAAGGATACGATGCTCGCATTAGAGCCACTTCAATGTCATTGAGCATTCATTTTAGTGTCAAGAGACACTCATTTCACTGTCATTGTACATTCAATTCAATATCATTGCACATTCCGCCAATTCACCTCCTTATGTCCTCCAAAATAATAAACAATCCCCTACATTCAATAATCAGTTCAACAATCTCCCAACCTCATGGTAATATTCGAGTATACTGAAACATTTATCCAAAGCTACCGTCCTACCCGACCAAGCCCTTTGTTGGCTCGAATAGCCCGTTGAACAGAGGGTTTTGGGGCCCAGTTCAGCCGATGCGACGAGACACACATACGGCTTACATTCATGCACACTTACAGTAACATTCAGTCAATTATCGACCTTCAAACTCAACTAAACCGAGTGCGATAAAATACACCCTCGATTTAGAAGGCGAGGGACAATTAAGATACACTTCGCAAGAAATCATTTAGTAATAATTCATAATGAGCACAGTTGTCACATAATTTCACTTAGATACACATAAACAGTTAAACACATAAATTCGGAAAACACTCACCCCAGTCAAAAGTTACACTTCGATCTCGGGATTGCTTTCGTGCACACCGCTGTCTCCTGAGACAAGTTATAATTACCATAATTATTTAACTACTCATTTGGTGAAGTTCTAAACTATAATCAACGTGTGTTTATATTCTAGCCTCAAGTCACCATTACACCCAAATTCTAAGTCATGGCTATATTCAAATAAGGCGACTAGTGCATTTTCTCACACTCACTTGTCACTTCGACCTTTAATGTCCAAAAGAAAGGAAGTTTATGTAGCAATTCCATTAATGTCACTTCACTACTTTTATTTTGTTAGATTTATTGTACTAAAACTCAACATTAACTTTTAACGAGGTAAGTTAGAAGTAGCTAACCTTAAGGTACTTTCTTGTCCCATTCTTCCATCTTTTATTAACCAAGACCACATGCATACCTAGTTTATTACCTTAAGATATGTATATGATTTATATAGAGCCTATTAAACCAAGTAATAGTTGGATATCTTCTTATATAAGTAACAAAGCTCCTTTGATTCTTATAGTTGCTATAGCAACCTTTCCCTTCCATTTTGACCATTTAGATTTTATTTCTGGCCACCAATCACTCACCAACAAACTCATAATACACAAACAAGTACAAATCAAGCATTTCCAGCAAATTTTATACCAAAATATCCATTCAAATTCCAAGAAATTCCATCGACTAAGCTGTAAATGGTTTATCAGCCTAACGGTCTTCCAAACAAGATTCCAGCCATAAAAATCAAATTTTCACCCAAAATTCACAAACATGACCATCTAATGATATCATAAGGTGTAATCAACTATAATATGAAATTTTACAGCCCAAAATCTATAGAGAAATATCAGAAAATAACCCCTTCTCTCTCTTGGCTGAGGTTGAAAAATTCCAGCAAGTAGGTAGTTTGGAAAACAAGTTTTCTCTACAAAATTCTTTATTTTACTCATTCAAACTCAACATGCAGGTGATAATTATTATTCTATGAGGTGTTTTGAACCACAATATAGAATTTACAGCCAAGGTTTGAGGATAAAAATTGAAGAATACTCTCTCGGCTAAAGCTGAGAAACTCCTGCAGCTTTCTTTGATAATTCATGTTAGGGCCGGCCCGGGAATAAACAAACTAAAGTTAGAACAAAATAAGCGGTATAACCGACCATATAATGGTTAGGCGGTAGACACCAGCCATCTAATAATTAGGCGGTAAAACCGACCATATAAAAGGATTGTGACAACTTAATAAAGACAAATAATAAAGCAAATAAAAGACACAAAAATTTACGTGGTTCGGTCAAATTGACCTACGTCTACGGGCGAGGGAGGAGCAATATTTCTACTATGAAGAAGAAATACAAAAGCTGTAGGAAAGTGGTTCCTAAGCCAATAAGGCACTTACAAAAAAGTTTAGAAAATATTCCTAAACTCAAAACAAGAGAACCTAAAATATTTGACTATAAATGGGCTAGATGACTCAAGAAACTAATAGCCCATATAATGCTCTCTTGAGTGGTGCAAATCAAACCTTCATAGGAGCCCTCTATTTATAACCTTCAGCAGCCGACTTTTCCTTGCCATTGTTCGATGTGGGATTAAAATTATGTCACACAAAATCAAGAATTGCGGCTGTAGCTTGAAGTCAAGAATTGCTGTTGTGGCTTGACAAATCAACAAATACCCACCTTGGCATAATTTTAGTTCCACCATCAACAATAATAAAACTGCTCCACCCTCTCCACATAAGCTCCAATGGGCGTAAATCACCAACAATGAATACCAATCAAGTCTAAGCACTGCTTGAACTTGTAAACTGGAAGATGTTTTGTAAACATATCGGCTGAATTGTCCTTAGTATTGATTTTCTAAATAAGGACTTTTTCCTCAACAATGATATCCCGAATGAAGTGATACTTCACATCAATGTGCTTCGTCCTCTCATGATACATCTGATCTTTAGTCAAGTGTATAGCACTTTGACTATCATAGTGAATAACAGTAACACCTTGATGTAGACTAAGTTCGCTAAACAAATTTTTCAGCCACAAGACTTCTTTGATTGCCTCGGTCACAGCCATATATTCTGCTTCTGTAGTAGACAAAGTTATGACAAGTTGTAGAGTAGCTTTCCAACTAACAGCACAACCGCCAATGCAAAATACATAGCCTGAAAGTGATCTTCTCCTGTCAAGATCCCCATCGTAGTCTGAGTCTACAAAACCAACCAAAGTGTTATTATTTCTTCCAAACTCCAAACTTGCATTTGAATTACCTCGCAAGTATTTGAGAATTCACTTCACAGTCTGCCAATGTGTTTTACCAGGACAAGAAATATATCTGCTAATAACACTGATTGCATGTGAGATATCTGGACGAGTACAAACCATTGCATACATAACACTGCCAACTGCACTGGAATAAGGAACTCGTGCCATATAATCTTCCTCTTCATTTGATTTTGGTGATTGAGCAGCAGATAACCGAAAATGGCTAGCAAGAGGAGTAGATACTGGTTTAGCATCTTTCATGCCAAAACGCTTCAAGACTTTCTCAAGGTAATTTTTCTGGGTCAAGAACAATTTCCCTACTTCTCGATCTCGCTTGATATCCATGCCAAAAATTTTCTTAGCTGCTCCCAAATCTTTCATTTCAAATTCACTATTTAACTACAGTTTCAAAATGTGAATTTCTAACAAATTCTTGGCAGTAATGAGCATGTCATCAACATAAAGCAGCAAATAAATGAAAGAATCATCATTTAATTTCCGGAAGTAAACACAACTATCATACATGCTCCTTAAATAACCATGACCCAACATAAAGGAATCAAACCTTTTATACCATTGTCTTGGAGACTGTTTCAATCCATATAAGAATTTCTTCAACAAGCAAACATGGTCTTCCTTACTTTCAATTTCAAAACCCTGGGGTTGTTTCATATAAATTTGTTCTTCAAGTTCACCATGCAAGAAAGCTGTCTTAACATCAAGCTGTTCTAACTCCAAATCATACATGGCAACTAAAGCAAACAAAACACGAATAGAGTTATGTTTAACAACAGGTGAAAAAACTTCATTAAAATCAACACCTTGTACCTGACTATAGCCCTTTGTAACTAATCGTACTTTATACCTTGCATCTTCAACCCCTGGAATACCTTCTTTCTTCTTGAAGACCCACTTGCATCAAACAATTTTCTTATTTGACGGCGGCTTTACAAGAAACCAAGTTTCATTCTGATGAAGAGATTCAATTTCTTCATTCATCGCAATCAACCACTTTGCAGAATCATCACAAGAAACTGTTTCTAAATAGGTGGAAGGCTCACCAACTGCATCAGTTTCTTCTGCAACAGACAAAGCATATGCAACTAAATTTGCATATCTTTGTGGTGGTCGAATGTCTCTCCTTGTTCTATTTCTGGCTATGGAATACTTTTCTTCTTCTGAACTATCTTCAATAGTAGATTCAGGTGCATCTACTGACACTTGCTGAATAGAAGATTTGGTCTGAGAAGGACCAGAACTGCCAATATCAAGCTCCACCTGCTTCTGTGTACTATCAGTAGTACAAGGACTAAAAGACTCCTTCTTGGAAGATAACATAGACAATTCATCAAAAGTAACATCTCTACTGATTACAAATTTTGGGAATTTAGGATTAGGACACCATAATCTGTATCCTTTCACCCCAGAAGCATACCGAAGAAAAATGCACTTTTTAGTCCTAGACTCCAATTTTTCATCATTTACGTGCATGTATGCTGGACACCCAAAAACTTTTAAATTGGAGTAATCAGCAGGAGTACCTGACCAAACTTCCTCAGGAGTTTTGAAATCAAGAGATGCAGAAGGAGAACGGTTGATAATATAACAGGCCATATTGATCGCCTCTATCCAAAAGTCATTTGTCAACCCTGCATTGGAGATCATACATCTCGCTCTCTCCAAAAGCGTTCTGTTCATACGCTAGGCCACACCATTTTGTTGAGGCATCATCCTGACGGTGTGATGCCGAACAATTCCTTCATTTTTACAAAATCTATCAAATTCACCTTCACAAAATTTCATGCCATTATCTGTTCTCAACCGCTTAATATGTTTTCCTGTTTGTTTCTCAATCAAAACTTTTCATTGTTTGAAAGTTAAGAAAACATCATTTTTATGCTTAAGAAAATTGACCCAAACTTTTCTTGAATAATCATCAATGAAAGTCAACATGTACCTGGCACCACCTTTAGAAGGAGCACAAGAAGGACCCCATAGATCTGAATGAATGTAATCAAGAGTACCTTTTGTCTTATGAATTGCTGGTGAACTGAAGCTGACTCTTTTCTGCTTCCAAAAAATACAATGTTCACAGAATTCCAATGGCCCGGTACTTTGTCCACAAAGAAGTCTTTTTTTGCTCAGTATGCCCAAACATTTTTCCCTCATGTGCTCCAAACGCATATGCCATAATTTGGTGATGTCTATAGCTGACAAAGATGATGTTGAAACAGCAGCAGCACCTGTAACAGTAGATCCCTGCAAAATATATAAAGTACCAGATCTGTGTGCCTTCATAATAACAAGAGCACCTCGAGTGATTTGGAGAACTTCACCTCCACTAGAATACCTGCACCCAATAGACTCAAGAGTGCCCAAAGAGATGAGATTTTTCTTCAAATCTGGAACATGTCTAACATCTGTGAGCGTCCTCACAATACTATCGTACATTTTAATCCGGATTGTGCCTTTGCCAACAACTTTACAAGCGGCATTATTACCCATTAAGACAACTCCACATTCAGTTGATTCATATGTTAAAAACCAATCCCTATTGGGACACATATGATACGAACAACCCGAATCTAAAATCCACTCATTGTTAGTCCTAAAATTATTTTTCATTGCACAGAAAATGGTTCTATCATTCTCATCAGCTGCTATACTAGCTTCAGCGGATTCAGCATTTTTCTCAACAAATTTTCCTTTTTGCTTTTCTTTATTTTTCAATTTAAAACAATCAGAGATAACATGACCCTTCTTTTTACAATAGTTGCGCACCACATTTTTATGTCTGGACTTGGATCTACTTCTATTTTCTGTGTTTCTCTTTTCAGATCTACCCCGAACAAACAAGCCATCGGCTTGACTCCCACTAGTTTCCCCAGTAATATCCCTATCTATCTGCTCTTTAAATTTTAATGCAGATTTAATTTTTCGATACGAAATTGTTTCCTTTCCATAAATCATAGTATCACGAAAATACTTAAAGGACTGGGGAAGGGAACATAAAAGTAATAGGGCCTGATCTTCATCATCAATTTTTGAATCTATATTCTCCAAATCCATAATAATGGAATCAAATTTATCAAGATGGGAGAGTATAGATGTATCTTCAGACATCCGAAACATATACAAACTCTGCTTCAAATATAGCCGATTCTCGACTGTCTACTTCATATACAAGGCTTTCAATTTATCCCACATAACCTTGGCCGAAATCTCCGTTGCTACCTCATGCAATACCTCATCGGAGAGATTTAAGATTATGCCGGATCTGGCCTTCTTATCCATATCGGCGAAATCCGCATCATTTACATCTTCTGGCTTTTTCTCAATTTCTTGAATTGCCAAGTCAATTCCGTCTTGAACAAGAATGGCCTCCATCTTGAGCTGGCACATTCTGAAATTGACATTCCTATCGAATTTCTCGACAACCGTCTTTGTTATCGTCATTGTTGCCACAAAAATTTGTAACCTGAAGTTTGTCTCAAAAAAACTGGCCAAACAAATATGCAAGTCTCGTGAGCGGGCCCCACAGGGTGAGCGGGCCCCACGGGATGAATGGACCCCATAAAGGTGAGCGGGTCCCACGGATAAACGGACCCCACAGGATGAGTGGGCCCCACAAGAAGAACGGGCCCACCAGATGAACCTGTCTTGCAAAATATATCAACCAACTCTGATATCAGTTTGTTAGGACCGGCCTAGGAATAAACAAACTAAAGTTAGAATAAAATAGGCGGTATAACCGACCATATAATGGTTAGGCGGTAGACACCAGCCATATAATAATTAGGCAGTAAAACCGACCATATAAAAGGGTTGTGGCAACCCAATAAAGACAAATAATAAAGCAAATAAAAGACACAGAAATTTACGTGGTTCGGTCAAATTGACCTACGTCCACGGGCGAGGAAGGAACAATATTTCTACTATGAAGAAGAAATACAAAAGCCGTAGGAAAGTGGTTCTTAGGCCAATAAGGCACTACCAAAAGAGTTTAGAAAATATTCCTAAACTCAAAACAAGAGAGCCTAAAATATTTGACTATAAATGGATTAGATGACCCAAGAAACTAATAGCTCATATAATACTCTCTTGAGTGGTGCAAATCAAACCTTCATAGGAGCCCTCTATTTATAACCTTCAGCAGCCGACTTTTCCTTACCATTGTTCGATGTGGGCTTAAAATTGTGCCACACAAAATCAAGAATTGCGGCTGTAGCTTGAAGTTAAGAATTGCGGCTGTGGCTTGACAAATCAACAATTCAAGCCAGTTTTACCAATGTTTTTACTAGTTTCACAGATAATTATCCTATGAGACCAGAGTCGAAGATGTTTCATGCATTCCTAGCATAATTCTCCAAATAAAATTCAGATTACATGCTGCAAGTCTAGTTCCATACTCCCTCGGCTATCACAGAATTTTTTCCAGCACATGGTCAGTCATTAAACAAGATTTCTTCAGCCAAAAACTCATTTTTCTTAGCTAAGACTCATTCCCTTACTAATATTCAACATGCAACCTAGGAAGTCAGCTATACCAGATGAGATTAAGGTTATTGCAATCACTTACCTCTTCCGTTCCTCCTACAGTTCGAAGAAAAAAAATGCAGACGGCACGCTTGGTTCCTGCTTCAGTTCCCCTACTGCTCCAAACTCCTTTTCGTACTCACTCTTGGCTCACAATTCTAAGGCTACAAACTAGAAGAATTGCAGTTAACAATATCTAATTCTCTCCTCCTCACTCTCTCGGTCGCAGCTGGATGAAAGAAAGGTGGTTTTGGTCTCTCTCTTGGTCTTGCTCCTAATATATGGTTGGTAAGAAAGGAAATGGAATGTGTTTCACTCGGCCACCGCCCAAGCATTGTCTCCGCTGTCTCCTTTCTCCCTTGGTCATCACTTCATTTAGCTAATGGACGGGCAGTTGTCATCATAGGTGTTATCCACCGCCCAAGATTACAAGCCAAGTCCTCCTAATTTCTTCCTTCCACCGTTTAACTTGGTAGGCAGCTACCTAGCTTTCATTTGGTTCCAATTCTTTCAAATATTTTCCCTTTCTGGGTTCTGGACTTGTGAATTTCTGAGGGTTGGTTTCGTAATTGCATGGTAGTTAGTCCGAAGTTACATGGTTGTTTTGGTCTTTTCATTTTAGTTTATTTGGTTACCCCGAGTCCGTAATTTTATTTGTCTCACACATTGACTCAAAATTTTGTTTGTTCTAATTTGTACGTACCTTGAAAAATTTTGCTTATATTGATCCAGTAGATTTTCACTCATTTGGCTTTAAAGAAAATTAATTAGTCATGTAACTTATTCAACTATATAATATATTCAAATGGCTCAAATTACAATATGCATGTCATATGTTTATTTGATTTATATAATTTTTTTTTACACCATTCTAGGATATTTCTAAGTTCTCAATTTTTATATGAATTCAATTAGGCATTTAATTTAACCATTTATTCGTTATATATAATATTTCTAATATCAAAGTAATTAAAATAAAAGAAATTCATAACATACATATAATTTTTCTCGAGTTCTCACACTTTTTGCATAATCTTCTTCTCCAAGCATCTTTTTACGTGATTGAGATAAGTTTCTTCATCAAATTTTTGTATTTTAGAAGTTGGCATTTTTCAATTTCTTAAGCTTTCTGGCATCTTCTAATTTCACATTTTTGATGATGTTTATTGATGTTTTTGGCTTCTAATAGGCTTATTAAGGTTGTTTAAGTATGTTTAAATATTCAAATGTAGCAGTTGAATGTTTTATTAGTTGTTTAAATTTTAAAGTTGCTATATTTGGATAAAATCGAAAAAGTAATTTAGATTGTTATTTGAGCCATTTTTATTGTTGATTATGACTAACAATGGTTGGTTGATAATGTTTTAGCATGTACATTGTGTATAGAGAGTAATTTTAATGAATTTTATGATTTTTGGGGTAATTTTTGCTTAATCATATTTATGGCTAAATGTGAATTATTGTTACTAATTAATGCTTGCTATAAATTTGGTTATTACCAAATTCATGAATTGGAAAATATTTGTTTCCATATTTTAATAAATTGGTGATTTTGACAAATTTTTGATAATTTGAATGTCATGTCTTTCATGTTATAATATTATGCATTATTGAATATTTAATTGATTCTTTATGACATGGAGATGTGTATTTGTGGATAATAGAGCCAATTTTAGTCCCTATATATGAATGATAATTCTATAATATGCTTATGGTTGCTATAGTGGCAAAATTCTTCTTTAAGCATTTTATAAGAATAACTTCTTGTATGATATGTGAGGTGTGCAAAATTTTGGTCTGGTATAAGAAACTGATTATACTTTCTTTCTTAGATACCATGACAAGAGGAAAAAGACATGTTATTCGTAAGCCTTCCTCTTCGAGCACCGAGGATAGTGAAGGAAGCGAAGAGATGGAGGTGAGTGAGGAGATTGAATAAAGTGAAGAAAGGTCTCCTTCACCCCAACCCATGATGAGGTGTCAATGGGAGAGTATATCTAGACACTCGGAGGCGAATGTTTATGATGGTGCTAGGTTTTCAAGTCGAAGGAATCAAGAGTAGCACGAAACACATGCTAATTTGGAGTTCGTCTTTGAAAAGCATATTAGTTCAGAAATTGAGACGGTTTATCATATTTGAGACGTTTACCCAGCTTGGTTGGGTGCCTATTCTCACTTTGCCGACTCATTACTATTCGGACTTAGTGCATAAATTTTATGCCAACATAGTCAACAAGGCAAGTCACAGTGGAGAGTTGGTGGACTCCTGGGTGCGCTGTACTCAGATTTGCTTAACTCGTGATCTCATCACGCATATTTTGGGTTGCAATACTGGTTCAGTTGTTGATTTGAAGAAAGGGTTTGTTGCTCCCAATAAGAGATGGGATCCATTACATGCCATGTCTCAATTTGATCTCGAGTACCAACCTTTCCGCTCCTCCAGGAAAGAGACAATAATTGCTAGCATTTTTGACACTCGCCATCGCCTCATTATCTATATGATAGCGCGCAATGTGATTCCAAAAAAGAGTGGTCACGGCGAGGTCTGAAAAAAGTGACATCTACTTTTTGGACTATATGTTTCACAATTGGAATCTTCCTACGCCTGCATTCCGCTACCAAACATCACCATCAGTTATATAAGGTTGACGGTGAGATAACGCACTACTTCTTTCAAACTTGCATTTTCCCATCTCCTATCGTTAGTGCTCAAGCGAGTGGGAGATAATTTGAATGGAGTAACTCGGATAGTTGTTCGTCCCAATATAGAGCTATTCGTTTTTTCATTTCGTGCCATGGGAATTGCTATAGAGCATATTCTTTCGCCTACTCAGGCGTGACCACAGAAGGCACGTTATAGCCAAGATGAAAGTGGACCATCAACTGCTGCTCCACCTCCACCATCTCAATCCAATTGGTAGCAACTTTTTAGTCGATTGAATACAATTGAATATTAGTTGGGGTCAATGGATATTCGCATGCAGTGAATTGAAGAGCATTTGGGCAATATCTCCACCTCACCGTGATGATGATGACACCGCCGATAATTGAAGATGCGCCGGCCTCTTGATACCTTTTGCTTTTGCTTCCATGTTTCTTAGTAGTTTTCTTTTTATCTTTTCCTTGTAGAATGTTTAACTTGCACTTGGGACTTGTGGCGGTTCTAATTGATTTTGGTCATTGATTGTCGATGAATCATGACTCAAGGTTGAACTGGATCTTAGCCATTGATTTGGAAAGTAACTTGTTATTATTTTCTTTATTTTCTTTCCCTACATATTGAGGACAATGTGTATATTAAGTGTGGGGGGAGGAATGTCCTAAGTAGAAGTTACTTTTGTATTTAAATGTTGGACATGTCATTGAAAATTTGTTTTGTGCTTTTGAATTGTTGATTAGTAGGTATTGCTAACAGGGAGTTTCGTCCAATTTTAAGGAGAAACTCTGTCAAAATTTTTCCAATAAATTCTTGTACTGAGTAACTGAGAATGTTCATCTACAAATATCAATTTTCACATAAAAAAAGTATTTAAATTAAGTATAAATAAGTGAAATGTTGAGTAACCGGGGGTTTTCATCTAAAAATGTCAATTTTTACATAAAACGACACTTTCACCCTTTTAAGAATGAACAAAAGAGAAGTAAAGTGAATAGTTCCCTCTTAAGGTTCGTAAAGTTAACATTTCATTTTAAAGGAAGACACTCTAAGGTGACTATATAGGTAAGTTATTTGTGAGACTACGTGAGATAGAGAGATTGACTTTGTTAGATTGAATTTTAGGTATGATTATCTTTCTTTTGCATGATATGATGAATATTGAGGGTGATATGAATGGTTACATCATGAAAGCTTGCCTAGTCAAGAGAGATTGATGTTCAAATTCATTTGATTCGTTTCATTTCTTAAATCATTGTTGGATCATTTTTCTTATTGCTTGATGATAAGCAATGATTTAAGTGTGGAAAAATTTGATAAGTGTTTATTATGAGTGTTTTTAAGTAGCATTTTATGCCTATTTTTGGTACAAATTAAGATGTTTTAAGATGTGACTTGCTCTCTAAGTTTCTAAATTTTATGAGTTTCAATTGAGCAACTTAATGTGCAAAGTTGGTTATATTTGCAGGAATTGAGGTGAATTATCAACGTTGGATTAAGATGGATTCAATTCAAACTCATTAGTGCTTGACTCAACGGCAATTTGGGAAATAGAAGAGCATCAAATGCAAGTATTACTGGTGCAATGCCTGAACAAACCCGGACATCTTGATGTGATGATAGCGATCAACTGAAGCATAAAAGAAGCAAGAAAACGTACATGAAGGCAATACGCGACCTCAAATATGTGGGCTTAGGTCGCGAATTACAGGGTCGCGTATTGTGTCCTGTTTTTCTACAATTTGTTTTGCAACTTGCTCGATTTTCTTACTGCTTTCCAGCTCAATTTTAATTCAGAATTTCGGCTGCACATGCTCAAGATTCCTTAGGGAAGAAAAAAAGAGGTTTATATTGTGAAGACTCACAAAATTTATCTATTTTAAACTCCTAATTCTAGCTCATTTAATTATTTATTTGGCCAATTGCCCCGAATATTATTTTCTAACCTTTTTAGACCTAATTATATGGATCTATAGCTTAGTTATATTTTTAAAGTGACTTGTTCAAAATTTAATTTTTGAAAGCTCGTTAAGTGAAAATAGTGAATACGCGATTGGAGTCAATAATCGATTCGAGGATACAATAAGATTGGAAAATTGGAGACTTGTACATTAGCCTTAAAATAGGTATTTTTATATTTAAGTGTTCAAGTGTTAGTTAGTTATACTATCGTTATAAGAATTTCTTGAAAATTTCACTTTATCGCGCACAAATCGGAAGTACGCGTTTTTATGCGCGCGATTAATTGAGGGACTTAAGACCTTTATTTTTAGATCATTAAGAGTGAATAATAATAGTATGAGAATAAGTACATTAGAGGTATAGTGCACAAGTGAAACAAACTCGAGAGGAATCGAGAACGCGCGCGGAGAGGGTTGACTTTTGAACGAATCGTAGCCACACATTAAAGCTTCTCTTGGAAGCTTCATTTCAGACCAAAACCTCTCTCTCTCTTGCTCTCTTCTAGCTGGCCACCCTCAAGAAGAAAACAACCAAGTTCTTCAACTTTTCCTTCATCAAATCTTTACCATTTCATCTCAAATTTCACCTACACTTAGCTAACCACTTGGAGACCACCTCAAGCTAGGAAGAGAGCTTGCTTTCCACGATTTTGTTGAGTTTCAAGAGGCCAAAAATTTCTGCTTTGTTCATCAAGAGAGGTAAACCACGATCAACTACAAGAATCTTAGTTTATGAAGACTATCTTGCACTTATAAGCTTATATAATCATGTGGGTAGCTTTATTTATGTTGAAAAGTTGGTGTGTGGGCTCTATGAACTCCCACTATGGCTTGATGGACTGATTTGTTGTGTTTTGATGTTATTAATGTTGGATTAGTGTTTAATCTAGTGGAAATTGGTTGTATTGTTGAAGGAAAACTCAAAGAAAGTGATGAGGGAATTTTTTCATTTCTGCCCCTGTACATGCCGTGGCCCTTAGAGCAACTTTTTGTGGTTCTAATAACTTGTTTATGATGTATACATGTTGTGTGGGTTGTGTAGAAAGTTTCATCAAAAAATTTCGGGATTTGGATGGGTAGATGTTGAGTTTTCGAAAGTCTAGTAAAACTGGAATTTTTCCCGAAACTGCTCTGGCAATGTTTTTCAAACGGCTATAACTTTTTACTCCGATGTCGAAATCGAGTGCTGTTTGCTGCACTGGAAACTAGACATTCCCAGATTTCCAATAGTATAAAATGTACATTCTGATTCCACCTGAGTAGTCTATACCAATCGTTTGAACATGACTGTCCTGTTTCGCGTCTACACTGGGAGCTCTGTTTTGAGCAGCGAATTGATGCTCAAATATGAGCTAGCTGTGGACAGATTTTGAAAATGATTTCTTCTAAGAAATTATAGCTTTATGAATGTAGTTTTCAACGCCACTGACCACACTCGATTTCAAGTTGAATTGAGTGAGTTGTGGCCGAAATTCAAAACTGACTCAATGATTGAAACCCTCTTTTTGGCTAGTAAATGTCTAAATCTTGATTGGGACTTGTTGTTTCGAAATTCTTGGTGTTAATCACCTACCAAATGCATCTTGGATGTTTCTTAGACATTACCTACAGAAAGGGACCGTGGTTGAGATATTTTTGTTGGCCAAACGTTTTGAAAACGGAAAACTCATGTACAAGGCAGATTTGCCTCGGAAATTTGGAAACTTTGGTGATCTGGTTAACCAACTTTCCATGTGTATTTTTCTATGAAAATTGATAGAGGAATACCCCTCATATGGTAGTATAATACTACCAAATTTGGTGCCATTCCGAGTTCATTTCGATACTCAAACAAAGTCCCAAAGTTTGTAAATTGAACCTGGAAATTTGCTTAACCGTCTCAATTTTTTAGCAGTTTTGAGCCACTATATCTTGGTGCTCAAAACTCCGATTCTTATTCCGCTTGTTTTGTTTCAAACTTTGATTGCAACTCTAATTGATTTTCAAATCTGAGAGGCTAGTTCAAATTCTGTGAATTTTTCCGAATTTCCAAAATTGGCGAAAAACCAACTTCAAAACTGTCTTGCAAGCCTAAAACAGTAATCTTGAGCCAATTTTTGAATGCCTTCCGTTAGGAATCATAGGAAAATGTATTCTAGGAACTTTTAGTACTTTGGAAGAAGTTTCCAACGGTACCAAGTTTTTCAATTTTGGACTTGTAATGAGTGAGATACGATTTTTCAAAGATCTCGTATCAAAGATGAAATTTTCGAAACTTAAGGAAATGGAGTTTTTCGAATTCTCCTTTTCCCCTCGATATCACTTGAACGTTTTACACTTGATTTCAAAGATGAAAACTCGATTTCTCTTGTGCTTTAAAAACCCCACTTTTGAGCCTTGATTCGGGAGTAATTTAGGCTCGCTTTCGTGAAATTTTCTTAGATTGTACAAGTGTACAATCATTCGGGATAATTGGGGTTTATACATGATAGTTCATTATTAATTGCTCAGGCTCGCACGAGAACTTTCAAGAGGATCCCACGGTGAACGCCTGAACTTCAAGTGACATTTCTTCCTTGTTTGCTCGGTGAGTGTCAAGTGTATGAATACTTGATACATGCTTAATTGCAATAATTGATTGGAGATTTTGAAAATGGAGTCGAGTGTGTACTTTACCGCACTCGTTCTTATTTGAAAAGAATGACTCATGATTGACATGAAATTAATGAATTATTAATGACTTGATTGAATGGAATGAAATGAAATTGTATGCTATGGCTGCATACGTCGTTGGAGTGAATCTCCTCGACTCTCAAATGTACATGGGGGACGCCCAAACTCATAGGCCGACCTTGGGACTCGAGCCGGCATGGGTTTGGTCGGGAATCTCGGTGAGCCATGAGAATAACATGATAAGCTTGATCTATTGAAGAGATCTTTCTTGGCCTACTCGTGCAGTAGCGCCTTTATCGTCGTTCGGGCCCGGTGGGGGTTTGTAAGGTGGACGGACATGAGAAGTAAGTGGAGTTCTACGGATTAGAAATATCGACCCGGTTGACGGAAAGTCATCACGGGAAGATATACGAATGAAATTTGCAAAGCAAGTGGAAATTAGCTCATGAAAGCTACAATATCCTTGAATTGTTTCTGTTTACTTTTCTCGCTCGAATTATTATTTATTGCAATATTATTGTTCTACTTGTTAAATTGGGATTGTTACTTGAACAACGTGCCTGCATGTGTGTTCTTGGCCTCACGAGCGTTTCGCTCACCCTGTAGATTTGTTTTCCTTAACAGGGAAAGATCTGGAGTGAACCTCGGAGAAACCCCTTTTGAATGTACTTTGGTATTAGGGTTTTCAATGTACTGGGTTAGACTTGATTATTGTATATTTTGGGATTTAATGTAACTTTTGAAAACTTGATGTAAGGATTGGATACTTGACGTATTTTAGGATCCGTGATGTAAGTTTGAATGTTATTTATGGGAGTGACCTCCCTTTCCTACTTATACCATCGTGATAGCTGGTATTTCATTAAGCTTGAACGGGATTTGTCTTGAGTCTTTGCGAGAGTTGGGCAGGCGTCCCGCGAATACCCTTTGGTTCGCCTTAGGGAGAAGTGGGGGCGTCACATATATCATATCATTTTCCACTTTTTGACTCTCCTAACATTATATATGTAACAACCATTGAAGAGAGAAAGAGTTCTTGAAAGTTCTTGCTAGTTCTTGGTAGAAATTAGTTGTAGTCTTTTCTTCTTCTCTCTAGTTAGAAACTTATAAGAAAAACTTGGAGAACTCATTGTATCACTCATTTTTTTGAAGAAATAGAAGATTGGGAGTTTGTTCATCACTTTGGCTAAATTTTCTCTATCTTTCTTTTCACTTGTGATTTATTATGTTTGAAATGCAATGAAGTTATGCTCTTTATGATCTTATATCACATGAGTGGCTAAATTTCTAAATCTAGAGAGCAGATGAAACTTATAACTACTCGATATGAGCTGAATATAATTTACACTTGCTACCTCTTGTATTAACTTGTTCATTTATGCATGCTTATTATTTGTTATAGCTTGATCGTCAATAACAAGTTTTTAGTTGTTCTTATTCAATGAAAATTGGTAATAATGATGGAACAACATAAATCGAGTTTAAGAAGCAGACTCATAAGAATAGAGGTACACTTAAGTGAATTAACCTTGCATTTCATGAAGAACGAAAGAGTAGATCTAGTTATTCACCATGAGAATAAGAAAAACTAAACTATTCTAAGCTACTATATCATAAGAGTGAGTTTTGATAAATTTGGAAATAAATCTCTAGTTAAATAAGAGTAGTGACAAGAGGTAAATCTATTCACTTGTATCTTTTGTGCAATAAGTGGACTCTATTTTTCTAACTCAAGTATTTAGCGACATTTCTCCATTATTATCTTGCAAGTTATTTAGTTAAAATAGTTAGTAAATATTGTTATTTCTATTACCTTTATTTGATAGATCGTCTAAATAATAGATCAAGCAAAGGATCTAGTACTTGTAATAGTTGCTCCTCTTGGGATCGACTCGATATATGCCAAAAACTACTATTTAACATGTATGCTTGCACTCAAATGAGTATATTTTGGATTAACTTGCACTTATATTGAGAACCCGTTAACTGCATTATTTATCATAATTTAAATTAACGTTAAAACCAAAAAATTCAAAAATGGAGGACTTGGGCAAATTTCATTTTAAATTAATTTTGTATTTTCAATTGGAACCTAAAGAAATTTTGAAAGGATGATTGATCACCGTTTACGAAAATAGCACAATTTTTAGGAGAATTTTTGTTGTACGTAATATCAGATTGTAGGATTTGGGGTTTATGGGTTTGGGTTTATGGTTTATGGTTTAGACTCTAGGGTTTAGTACTACAAAAATTAAAATTTTATATTTAAAATAAAAAAATGGTAGCCACTATGAATAAAAATGCTTCACCGCATGTCAAATGGGTGGCAAAGCCTTTTCAACAAATAAAAAAAATCGTTCATTTTTACTTCCTTAGCAGCAAAAAATAAAAGAAATTTAAATCAAATTTTTAATGAAGCCTCAATTGTCAATTGCGGCGACCCTTAGATTAGAAACCAACCTCAAATACATCACTTTTGTGATATTTTCTTGTAGGGACAATATATAGAGAAATTCGCCTACAAAACACCAAAATTGTGATTTTTTAAATTAAATATTATTGGTTGAAATTTGTCTCTTTCTAATGTACGCTCTGAGTACTTGTTAATACATCTAAATTACATTTAATTTATCATGTGAGTGTACAAACTCACATTTATTGTACTCCTGCATAGGAGTGCAAATGAGTTTAAATATATTGAACACCCTAGTGTTCAAGTTTATTTGATTATTTTGACGAAATTGAATTTTGTTCAAATTTGTCTTGTTTTCTTCTCGGGTCGAGATCGAACAAACTTTCATCGAATCGAACTCAAGTCAAGTTCGAGTTGCTTGAATTTTTTACACATACATTTTACTTATATGCTAATCAAGCTGAGTTCGAATTAAATTTAAAAGTTTATTAAACGCAAGTTTTTATTCAAACTTGATTTGATAAATTAGCGAATCAAATTTGAACGAGTTTTAACTCGATTCTAGTAATTGTATTTGTCTTTTAATTCTACTCTTATATTTAAATACTCTTTCGAATTTATTTACAAAAAATAAAGACGCTTAACGGGTGCCAATTAATGTCCCTTAGCCAAACTCAATAATAAATAAGTACTTTAAAGTATGGGATGCTTGAGTGTCTCACATTTTTTTTCCCACCGAATAAAGCTCTCAGGCAGTGCGAGTGTAGAATTCCAGCAACTAGAAAGCAAACACATATGGCTTTCTTGGCATGGAACATTTTCTAGTACAAGAACTACTATTACTTGTAGTATTCTATATTGCCTTGTCACCGTCTTTTCTTCACTTTATTTTTCCTTTCTCTGTCGTTTTCTCTAGCTCCGCTCATGTAATTTGTTACTATTCGCGTTGGTCTGACGTTGTACCCAAGATGAAAAGATATGCTCAATTGATTTTGTTAGCTTCTCCTGCTCATCAACAGATACATAATTGTCCCAATTCAGTTGCATCTATGCATTTCCAAGGCGTCTACAACTCCTTTCCTCTTCTCTGTTCCTGGATTTTGGACTAGGTTTGTATCAGTATGTTTAGTTGATTTGAATTCTGATGCATGCATGATTAAAGTTCTTGTTTAGTTTCTATGGGTACATGTGTCGAACTGGTGTTTTGTTTTGTGTAATTCTTTAAAGCTGGATTGAGCTAATCAGTTGTTTCTCTGTGGCTCTGCTATGCTGGCTTTGTTCTGAGACGATTCTTGCTTCTATGTTTGTGATTTTTTGAGTTTTGAGCATACAGTTCTTGAAACTTGCTTCTTTAGGATCATAATTTCTTTGAAAACGGCCACTCTGCTCTGTATTCAAAACTCATCAGTTGAAAATTTTTATTTTATTATGTGCAATTCTTTGTAATTTGAATGAACAAATCAACTACGTCTTCCCCCCTCTGCTACATTGCTTTAGTCTAATGGCTTTATTCTGAAATAATTCTCGGTTTTAGTTATGTGGTTGATTGTTTTTTGACTATACAGATTTTGAAATTTTTTTTCCGTTAAGATCATAATGTCTTTGCTCTGTTCTGTATTCTAGTCTCATGAGGTGTGATCAGTTTAAAGCCCTTATCAACTGGTTTTTTTTCGATGGGCCATTTACTAATCGTACACAGGACAGCAATCAAAAATTAAACTTGTTAGATTTAGAATTTTCAGAAGAAAGTATATATCTAACTCTTTAATTTGGAATAACAAAAAAATAAAAATAATGAATGGTGGAAAAACGCACTGTATGATATAAAAGAGAGTCTGTGATCCTCAAACAAATTGGTAGAAGCAATATGCAAGAAAAGAAAAGACAGTCTTAAAGGAGATGGCTCTAAAGGAAAACTGATAGCTGATGGAAGTAAAAGTTATTTGGTCCTTAAAACCCTTAGTTGTGTTTTAGCGCTTGCAAAATCTCTGAAGAAAAAAATGAAAATGAAAAGGGAAAAGTACAAATTCAGTGTTCCTCTCAATAATATCTGAGTGTTGTCAATTATTTTTGATCTATTCAAGTGACAAGGTGATTGAACTTACTTTTGCTGATGTTGGACTTCAATATTCAAAGTGATTGTGTCATAGCTATTCAATGTTTTCAATTAAGTATTACAATAAGGATATGTTGATGTCTATTCAGAACTTTTGAATGGTGTACATAGATCAAAGAGCATAGGGTACTTCTTCTTTTTCTTTTTCTTTTTAACATTGATAGATTTCTTGAGTGGCTATTGTGCAAAAGCATATTTAGCTGCCAGTTATGTGATTATGAATTTCTTTTCATTTTGGAAACCTTAGCAACTGAATGGTTAATTGGTGCAGCTTCAAGATGGAGGGAAAAGCAAGTAAGGAACGCAAGTCCTATAGGAGTGTTCTATCAAACTACAGGCTGGGCAAGACATTGGGTGTCGGATGCTTTGCTAAAGTCAAACTAGCTGTTCATAATTTGACAGGGATTAAAGTTGCCATAAAGATCCTTGATCGTCAAACGCTTGATGAGTTTGAAACTATGAAAGGTACATTTTAAAGTTACAAGTCTTCTGATAAATGGACCACTGCGTATGCTTCATTGTTTATCGGGTCTTTGCAAGAATCTGGTTTTATCTTGCACTTAAACAGACTTCTTGATGACATGCATGTAACAGCAGTAGAAAAGAAACAAAATCTGTTGCAGTCCATTCCTAATTGTCTAATGATGAAATTATGTTAATGAACATTAAAGTAAAAGGACTAAACATATATTGTCTGCATGTTTACCATTCTAAGTGTTCCAACTGAATTGGTTAATTTTGAATATGATAGGGAATAAAGTTTCTAAGTCACTCTCTGATAGACAGCTATTGAACCTGAAACAATAGACCAGTGGACCCTCCAAAGCATTTATACATCAGTGTCATTACGGTTATTTGTTGGACATACTGAGAGTTCTTTCTTGAGAGCAGGTTTATAACATAAATTTCTTGTATTTTAGTTCCTTTTTATTTTCTTTTTGTTGGTGAATTTTGGTGGGACAAGCAGTACAGCCTGTAACTCAGAAATAGGCCCGCCTATTTTCCCTTTATGCTTAATCATTCTATATGGAGGCACAAAGCAGGGAGCAAAATTTGTAAGATAAAGCTTTAAGGAGTTATCAGTGAATGGACCATCTTCTTCAGTAGAGTAAATTCTCAGCACGAAAAGAGTACTTAATTTTGATTTAAAATACCGAAAGTGAATCTGGTGCTGTGTATAGTAAATAATTCAGAATCTAACATCACTGTCCACCAAAATTTCATCTTTTCATATGGTCTGAATTAGACTCTAATTTAGTCCAATAAAAATATTTTATTTTTTTTTTGTATATTCACTTGCAATGTATATCTTCAAAACATTTAATGTCCTTCTAAAGTAAAGTGTTCTATATGGCAATGTTCATCAATAAGGTACCTTTGATTAGTTTGAGCCCACAACATATTAATAAGATTATTTCATAAGATTTTTCATCAGTCCAAGATTTGCAATTTTAGGTATACAGTTCACTTGCCTTAACTTCTATGCCAGCTATCTGTGTTTGATAGGCATTAAATATTCATTGCAACAATGAATACTCTAGTCATGTATGGACTTTGATTAGAAACTGTGAGCAGTAATTTGTTCTTGTACTTAAGCTCAGTCCATTTGACGAAATTCCAGTGCATTTAAACCAACATGGGTATTTGTTGTTTCAATAATATATCTTTAAGCAGAATATGTTCTTACTTAAACTTGATGATTGTGAAGTTTAGGTTGGCTTTATTGCTTATGTTCTCCATGATTATCAGAAAGCAGCAGAATTTGGGTTGTGAAATGCATGTTTAAGAACATTTAGGCGACAGAATTTGACTGGATTCACATTCTGAGTGTGTATCTAATCATCCTGACGACACAACTATTTTGAATAACCACATAAGTTTTTTCGAATAGATGCAGTCGAATGGTTTTCCAATTTTATGACAGCAAATGCGCTTTAGCCACTAGCTTTATCCTGAAGCTTTTGGGAATTTTTTTTCCTCCACTGTTCCAAGCTCACCATTGCCTCCTTAACTTGATAACCACCACAGCAAGTTTGATATGTGCCTTGTCCCTGACGAATTCCATGGTATTATTCTTGTTAATCTTTATTCATCAGTTAGCTAGATCTATCTTGAGTTTGGATTAAATATCCAAATTTGTCAACTGATTCCAGGTCTGTGACAGTGGGCGTTGGATTTAAACCAGTAGAATAAAGATGGTCTTATGTGCTCTCTGGTTGAAATGTTGTTGCATATATCATTATCTGAATTGGATATGTGAATCTGAGCTATCAATTGATCATATTCTCCTCTAACTTGTTTTCAAGTTTGTGCCTCCTACTTTTCACCAACAACCAGGAACTCCACTTGGTGAAGCTCTGCCTCTTACCTATCCCATATATCTCTTCTCTATTTTTCCATCTTGTGTTTGAAATGAACTCAAAATTTTAATGAGCAAATAAAATTCCAGAAACATGGCACTTGGAATTACTGGAAATTTTGAGATTATAAATTTCAAGTATGCTTGCATTAGAGGAAGACTGTCAAAATTTGACGGAAGTCATGGCTTTCTTGGTTCTGTCGATATGCAATTTCAGTATTTCCTGTCATTCGCAGTATGCATGACCTATGGAAAAAATTACTCAGTGTCGAACCAATATTCTGTTCAAAGCGTTTCATGCCACCAAAAAACTTGCTTCTTGATATAATTGATCTTTTGTCCTAATTTATTACTAGAAGGCTGAAGCCTTTCTAAATTTAATATTTGACCAAATAAACATCCTTTTCCTCTTCTGGTCCAGTTAGAAGAGAAGTTAATATAATGAGGCAGCTTTCACATCCTCATATTGTTCGGCTCTTTGAAGTTATAGAAACAACTTCCCACATATATGTGGTTATGGAGTATATGAATTCTGGTGAACTATTTTACTACATCACAGAGAAAGGTAGATTGAATGAGGATGAAGCCCGCCACTTCTTTCAACAGGTACGTTCAGTAGCTGTAATGGAAAATTCATCCCACTATTCATTTTCTATATGCTTATATGTTATTTTATTCAGACACGTGTTATTGACTAAACAAGCATGCACCTTGAATAGTTTAAGTTTCTGCACATCTTGGTTAGTTTGATTCAAGTAGCTTTTTTGTTTCATCTGCTTTGATATTTTATGCAGCTGACATCAAATATAAGTGGACAATCAGAAATCACTAGCTTGGTCTTTTCAACTAAAATCTTCTCATTCATTAACTTAAAGGGATGGGACAGATGACAAATGTGCCATAAAAACTGAAAAGGAGCTCCCATATATGCAAACAAAGAGAATCTTAGATTATGTAAGAATGGAAAAGGGAAACAGGAGCATCACCTGAGATGAATCAATCATTCAAGTACTTTCACAAGCCAAAACCAAGATATGATTCTTATTCATAATTAAGAGATTGAGAAGGTCGAAATTGTAACACTAATAAGATATATGAATATTTACTCCAATGAACATAAGACTATTATCTGGAAATAGAATTTGAAAAGTCATTTATCTAGGAAAGCTAGAGTTAGTAGCAGAAACATATTTAGCAGGGCAAGGCAACCTGGATAGGAGGCAGAAAATAAATGTGTAAAGGGAGTCAGATGCTGGTCCTATGCATATTCTCTACTTAGACCTTTTTTTTACCCTTTTCTCCTGAAGTTTGAAACAAAATGGTTGCAAAAGATGTCAAAGCAGATCAATGTGCAAGAGTTCAATGAAGTATGGATGAAACTCTAGTGGCTATTAATGAAATGAGGGTTTTCTTTTGGTTAGTGAAAAGTTCAACCAAAAAAATCCTCAAATTGTCAGCTTGAACTTTATGGTGGCACTAGCTGTGATTATAAAATAGCTCACCAAAAGAAGGTGTCAACTTTCTTGGGGTGAATGAACCCAGAAACATGTTGAAGCCAAAATCAATGGCCTAAAGTGGTTGGTCCCTAGTTGCTATTAATGTATTGGCTGTAGTTTACAACTTTAGTTGCAGAATTAGAGTATTTCTCAAGTGTTGAATTGGAATGTACTGGGGAGTACTAATTCTCATCTAAACACTAGTACCAATCAATATGCTTTATGGTACTGGAAGGAAAGTTGGATGGGTACTATAAGGAGCTAAGACTCCGACCTATGCAGCAGATAGTGAAAAGTTTTGGGAATAGAACTGTTTTGGGCATAGAACTGTTTTTCTTTGTTTGAAAAGTTTTGGGCATCACTTTCTTTATACCTCTTGCAATGGCTTGGGTATAGATGGTCAATAATGAAGGCTCAAACCACTTGTCTAAAACTCCTTAAGCACAAGTCTGCATAGAACCATTGTAACCATCTCCATAGAATATATGTCTGACAACGTATTACATTTCAGTTATGCTAATGGTTGAATTAAGCCACAATATCACTTGAGATTTTTCTGTCCTAGTTGACTTCTACATGTGATTAATCAACTTAAAAGTTTGACTTCTAACAGTGAACGAACCAAACAGAAGCATATCATGTAAGGGGCAGAGAAAGACTGGGATAGAAAACACTCATAGGCACTTTATTGGCATTAATGTTTGGTATGTAATTTCTCGTGCAAGTAACATAAAAGTTTGTAGTCAAACTTCTCCTTGGATGTAATTCATCTCAGAATTTGGATTCAAGAGATAACTTAAATGTGTTTCTTTCAAGTGTTATAGAAGTTACAGTTGGCCTGAAAATGGACTGATTAAGATAAATAAACATTTGAACTTCATTTGAACTCTTTTCTTCCAGGTTGAAGCATTTTTTTTTTATTTCAATTTCCAATAATACTGTCATACACTAACAAGGATTGTAGCCATACAAGTCTGAGAGAGCATATGCATGTGGAAGAGAAGAAACATCTCGCTGGTATAAAAGAATGATTGCCATTATATACGTGTAACTCATACTTCTGGCCCAAAAACATTTTGATTACTGATAACAGAGATTTTAAAGGAATTGCTTATTTTAGTTTCTCGTATTCTGGAATAAAGCTTTCTGCTTCTTTGGCCTGAAAGTATGTTTAAACAACATATCACGGACTTCACGCCAAATTGGAGACTCTGAATTTGGACTAGATAATTATTACTAAAAAGTTTCACATCAATTATTTGTGGATCCTCCTTAGCAAAAGATTCAAGTCCTTCGGCTCGAGGACAACATAGTGGAGAATCTTCACTTTAACCTCCCAAGCAAGAAAATCTTCTGGTCCTGTCAAACTCTTGCTGTAAATAATAGTTATGTTTGCCATGTAAATAATAGTTATGATGTTACATGGCAAGCAAAGCGGGCCCTGACTAGTCTAGGGTGCAGAGATGCGCTCATAGTCAAACACAAGCAAGATATAAATTGTTTTGTTGACAATTACACAGATAATTCAAAATTTCTTCAAAGAGTGCCATTCATTTGAAAGTAGTTGAAGTATGAATCTTTCTTACAGGTTGTTTGTGGGAAAGAGAGCGGTGGAGAGGCACAAGGAGGAGAACTATTATACAAAATACTGAACTGCATTATATTATATTACAGATGTGGAGTTGCTTGTATGTGGGGTTGGGGGATGGGAACCTGTGAACGCCTTGCTCACATGTTTACTTAGTATATGGTGTCACTCATACCGTAGACTTAGCTAAAACCTAATGCATTAGCCTCTGATGTTTATGAAGCTTGCAATCTATTAAATATGCTTTATCATCTTTGCAAGTTAATGCACATATAATTCCTTGTATAATAGTACGCAATGAGATTGAATGCTTGGAAAAGTAGTAGTTAGGGAACAGATACAATGGGACGTTCTTTATGTTAAAGCATCCTTCAACAGTTTAAACTTAGGATAAATTATATTGCTCAAGCTTTTTTGGATGGTTTCACACTTGGATGTGTTGGATTCTTTACTGTGGATGACTTATATGCCACAGTTCATAATACTTAATTAAAGGGTTAAAAACATAAAAGCCCCCTGTAGTATATCTATTACACATAAAAACCCCTTGTGGTTTCAAATCATACCTATCGGTACCCTATGGTTTGAAAGAAAGTGCATTTTCGACGGAAATCGTTAAAGGAAACGGAGGTCAGTGAAAAGACATAAATGCCCTAACAATATAAGCGAAAAATTGGTGAAGGAATTAGTGCCCTCGCGAAAAATTGATAATTGCCCTCGCGGTTCTTATCAAAGTAGGAAGAAATCCATGTTAGTATGAGTGCCAGCTCCAGTCTTCCTCATGGGGGTAAAAGGAAAGTCATGAGGAATAAATCAAAACACATTGGCGGAACTCCTTTTTTCATGCCGAAGTTAAGCTGGCTGGCTCGACCATGGGGAGAAGAAGGGAAGTAATGAATTTCCTTCCTTGCTTGTCTGGTAGTTGAATGGAGAGCGAGAGAGAGATAAGGCATGCAGCCAGGGAAGCGGATGATAGACCTGCAGAGGCGATCACTTTGATTCAGTATCTCAGATGTTGAGGGCGGCTTAATGAAAGGCTGCGGGCTCCGCCGGGGCCTACTCGCTCGAATCGCCCGGGATTCCGTTTTTTTTTTATGGATCGAGGAGAGGTATTCACTTCGAGGGTTCAATGCAGCTAGAGAGCTGCTGCACCAGAGCTTCTATGGCTGCATGTCCATTTATGGCTATCTAGTCCCAGGGAATGGAAGGTGAGAAGCATCATTTTAATCCCGATTGCCAGGTACAGTTTCATCTCTATCATCCGAATCCCCAGCTCCATCTCTAGTAACCGAGAGAGAGAGAGAGAGGCAATTATCAGCCAAATTCCCGATTGTTATAGCAATCAAACTCCGACAGCGACAGGGAAAGCCTGCAGATTTTCCTCCTCGATCTTAAGGAGGCAAGAGCTTGAGCAATTCTTCGGTCAAAGAAGCTGGGTTGCTGCAAAATGCCGAAGAAGCTGATTGGCTTGAAGTTTTAATAAGTTGTCAAGGGCACAAGAGGTATATCAGCTCAAACTTTGAGTTAAAAAACCATTTTCCGAAGCAACCACGCTCCTTTTCAGTGCGTGGTTGATAATCGCGTTTACTTTAACGATTTCCGTCGAAAATGCATTTTCTTTCAAACCATGGGGTATCGATAGGTATGATTTGAAACCACAAGGAGTTTTTATGTGTAATAGCTATAGCACAGGGGGCTTTTATGTTTTTAACCCTTAATTAAATAAGAAAATGTTTCAACTTTAATTCTTTGGATGTAATCTAATATGCTTTCTAGATTTTGTTTAAGAGATAAATGAGGTTGTCTGTACTAATCAGATAAAGTTTAAAGTAGATAATCTCAGGTATTGAGTATTGCCACCATCACATGGTGGTTCATCGGGACCTCAAGCCAGAAAACCTACTGTTGGATTCTAAACGCAATGTCAAAATTGCTGACTTTGGACTTGGGAATATAATGCGTGATGGCCATTTCCTCAAAACAAGCTGTGGGAGCCCAAATTATGCTGCTCCAGAGGTTGGGTCTACATTCTTAATTGGTTACAACTATATAATGTTGTGCACAATGACAATTGCATTGTTCTGAACTCAGGTTGTGGGTAATCGACTTTATGCTGGTCCTGAAGCTGATGTATGGAGTTGTGGAGTTATCTTATATGCTCTAATCTGCGGAAGGCTTCCTTTTGATGATGATAACCTTCCTGGATTATATGCAAAAATAAGGGTAGGTTAGATAATTGAAATTCTTTTCCTAAATGTTCACTTTTCACTCAGCAGTCTTGGTTCTTTTGCTGCTAGAATGGTAGTTACACAGTCTCAAATCACATGTCAAGGGGTGCAAATGACTTGATTGCAAGGATTTTTGAGGTCAACCCTGTGGACCGCATATCCATTCCTGAAATACGCCAGCATCCATGGTTTCAGCAACACATCCCGCGGTATATATCAAATGCAACAATTGAGTCATTATATGATACAACAAAGGTGATATGAGCAGTCTCTCGATCACAAAGTAGTCCAATTTTTGGTAGATTGCATGTCTGCCATTGTTATAATTTTAGTTTTTTAATTGGCAATACTGCAATAGCAACTTATTATAGGAGGAAAACATGAAGGATATTTGCCTTAGAAATGAGGAACATTTTGAAACATAATGAGTTAGTTTCTTTCAGGCTTAGATCTCATCATTGGATTCATGCTATTATTTATCCATCATATTCTACAACCTGGTAATGCAGTTGCATTGATAGGATTAGTAAGGTGCTTAACTTTATTTTGTTTCTCTTTTGTTGTTTTTGTTAAAAGCCAGTGTTTAAAAGTAAAAGGTAATTATTTGTCAGATAGGATTGGTGTCATAATTAATAAGAATCACATTACCTGTCTCAATAATGATTTCCTTCTTATGCAAGGGCATGCATGTTAAACTTTGTCTCTGTCACTGACACTGTCACAATAATTTACCTATGTGATTTCTCTAACCAATGCTTATGCGCACAAGAAACATTAATCAGTGCCCCGGAATTTTGAGTATTTTTCTCCAACTGCTTGTTATATGTTTGGTACCAACTATTTTATTTCCTGCATATTTCCAGTAGCACTTGTCTTAACTATAATACCCTTTGGTTTTCCCTAACAGGACTTCAAAATTTTCTTCCCAGAATATAAATACACTGGACATTGAAATGTTTTTCTAAAATATATATTTCCAAAAGCTCTGATAAAAACAGAATCATGTTCCTTAATTCAACTTTAGGTCAACTTGAAGGTTTCTTTTTCTTCTTGAAGTATATTATGAAGCCATAGTCCCATATATATGGAATCGCACCTTACATTAATTATGTAAACAATGAAGTGCTTGACTTGAATATCATTCCATATTTGGTGTTGTGGATTATGCTTAACAGCCATTTCTGAAGGACTTATCTTCTTTACATGAATATTACACGCAATCCCAAGCGTAATTGACTTAAATTATTTCACAAATGGTGATAAGTCCAATAACTTTATTACACTTGCATGCTCAAATATTCTATTCATTTTTCTTGGTCTATTTTAAACATTGTTAGGATTAAATCTTAAATTATTATGCATTTGTATGGTGAATTTTGTATTGCAACAAGTTTCTGCTCTCTAATTATTGCATGTACTTGGTGATGTCTGATCAACAATTTCCAGCAATTAACCAAGTTTTCTGTTGACTTTGACAGGTAGATGAGGAAGTTGTTAGAGAAATGGTTAACATGGGCTTTGATATTTGTGAAGTGATTGGGTCTGTTCTCAATCATCTGCAAAATGAGGTGTTAAAGCTTTATCAATTACAATCTGAATTCTCAATTTGATTGGTCGTCTGACATGCTGTAAAATTTCAGATCACAGTCACATATTATCTGCTGTTGCATCGTCAGTTTCAAGGTCGCTTTAGTTATGGTAGAAGCGAGCTTCGGGAATCTTCCGTAAGTTGATTCTTTCCTCAATCCCATCTGCACCAAAGGAGGGGAAGAGAAAAAAGCAACCTAATTGAAAAAAAATTATTTTGTTATGTAGATGAAAACCATTTTCTTATGATTTTTCAGTGGAAGTTGTGATAGGAATATTTATATAAATGGCCTGGGAAGGTGGGGTGGGAAGGTAAAGCTGGAAAATGAAGGTAGACTAGAGCACCACTTTGTCTTTGATAATTGACAGATTCCTTGTAATTCCTGTATAAAGTTCTATTTGACTAGCAAAATTGTCCAAGGCCAAATATTTTCTGACAGTAACAACAGATCCTTGAGACAAAACTACATAGAAAACCATATCATGCACTAGTAAATTACTTAGCAAAGACTTTCAGTTGAAGTAATTTTGTTGTAGTCGCAGGAGTTGTTCGACCACACTCGAATTTTCTTGAGGTCTGTTTCTGCTCTTGAACAGAAGTGGACACTTGGGTTTAAGGTAACATTGATCAATCATGCCAACATAATTTTAGTTGTGATAACGGATATTCTTCTCTGAATTTAAACATTGCTGGTTTCATTTATGTCCAGTCTCAGGCATCTCCGCATCAAACTATGATGGATGTTTTAAAAGTTTTTCATAGCATAAATGTGCAGTGGAAGCGAATAGGACCTTATAACATGAAATGTCTATGGAACCCTCCATCTTCCAAAGCTTTAAATGGAAAATTTGTTGATCAGTTCCCCCAAATACCTCAAACAAAGCCTGTCGATGGCAAAACAGAGCCAAGTACAGCTGCTAATGGGATGGGCATTAGAAAGCATGATGTTGTTAAGTTTGAATTGCAGGTGAGAAACAGTTTTTGGTTTTCTACTTATGTTCTTGAACTTGAGAAATGGAAGATCATGAGAAAATGTTGTTACCATTTGGTTATAAGTTTACTGCATAATCCACAAGGCAGCATGGTACAGCATGTTGTACTTGACTACAATAGCCACTTTATGTTCAAACAAAAGTGGCTCTGATAAGCAGTTTTTCTTGATTTTGAGTCAAAGTTGATTAGGGCCTTCTAATTAGTCTGAACTTGTGTGATCTTTGATCAGCGTCAGGCACTAATTGTACCAGTCGTTGAGTTTATGTGCTTGCTTGTTGAGGTAAAGCTATTCCTTCTAATGGATGAATTAAACAATAAGAATAATGCAGTGTGTAAGAAGAAAAGCATCATTATGCACTAACAAGAAAGATGAGATTTCCTTGTTTTCATATTTAGCCAGTAGCTGGTTTACTCGTTTTTGATACTTGAGGAACTAGCAATGTTCAGTAATCACTCAGCTAAAGCATAGAAACTGTGCAATAAATTGCAACGTTCTTCAGGACTTGTCTGTAACATATTTTTCTTTTGCATGAGATCATATAATTTCATGAATTAACATTCCTTTTTCCCTACAGCTTTACCGAGGTAGCACAGAGTTGTACGTTGTGGATTTGCAATGGTTGAACGGGCCACCATTTCTCTTCCTTGAAATCTGTGCATCGTTTCTTTTTGCTGTTGGAGTAATGTAGCCTGCTGGATGCAGAGTGCAGAATGATTTACAGCTCCCTGAGAAGCTTTTGGCAGTCTGCTGTCTTCTTTGCTGAAGAATTTAACCTATACAGGTGGACTGATAGGTTAATTCATAACCTCTTGCTGTTTCATGAGGGTACATCTTATATTGGTGCTACCTTTGGATGTTTTAGCATGATGATTATACAATAACTAGTGACTTCTACAGATGAGAAATCTTAACGTGTATTTGACGAGTGCTATGGTCATTGCTCAACATTTCACGTATACAGAAATTTGTCTTTGATTTATTCGAAATTTTTGCCTCTTATATGTGGGACTTTGTTACTTTCCTTTGTTTCTGGTTCAAGATTCTGTTCAGTTTGGAGAGCTTCCATGCATACAACAGCCTATATGCTTAATTGCTTATGCAAAGATTAGACAAGTGATGAAAAGGTCCTATGTCGATGGCAATAGTTGATAAGGAACCATAGATTTTTGTTTTCTAAGACCTCTAACAGGATGAAATTCTGTTTAGTCATTGTGTGCCTGAATCAAGGACAAAACCTTGCATGGAGAGACATCTCTTGGTTATTAACCAAGTTCCCCCTTCCAGCTTCCACTTCTTGAGAAAAATAGAGGTGTCATGACTCGTTAAAGTTATTTTTAGCAAGATTTGATGAGACAATGCCTCTGTACCTCCCTCGCTTCTCCAGAGCTTCAAGGGGCAGCCCTAACTAAAAGGGGAAAAGTTTCCAATTGCAATCCGAACAGCATAACGTGAGTATTACCATTACAAAGGGCAATCCCTTGATCGAGAAAGTTTGTCATCCAAGTATGTAACCTTGTCCATGTCATGAAGCAGAACTTAAGCTACAGGAAATGTGAAGGCGTGGTTCCAGAAGAGAAGACGTGGAATGAAGTGAAGAGGAGCTACGGAAGGCGTAGAAGTGAAGTCAAGCTTTCACTGGGAAAACAACTCAGAGAACGTGACGTGACTGCAACAGTGTAACAAATTCTAACATCAGCAGGACACGTGGACCAATAGGATTGTAGCAATAGGAAGTTAGTTATCAGTCGTTGGCTTTATATAGGAGCTTTTTGTATGGTTAAGGGCAGAGAATATTCAGAATTCAGTGTATTGATTTGAGAGATTTTCCTCTCATTCTTTACTTTCCTTTTCTCTAGTTTTCCTGCATTTCTGTTCATCTTCTTCACTGTAACCACCAATTCTATATCTGAGCTTATTTCCTAATACAATCTTATTCACAATTCACTCAAGTTAGCTTTACTTCTGTTATTATTCCATTGCTTCAACCTTAAGCTGCTAGAGTTAGTTGCCCTCTGGTTTGATACCATTACAGTGGTATCAGAGTCACCTACGAGCCATTGGGATGACTAAATCACAGGAAGACATCAGGAAGGACCTTACTGACTTGGGGAGTGTTATGAGAACCTTTGCCAATAAGAGTGATGGACTGGAACAGGCAGTGAGGGCCATAGAACATCGACAGGAAGGTACCGATAAAGCTATTAAAAGTCTGGACCAAAAGTATGAAGGGATGATGAATATGATGGCTCAGATCATGGCCAAATTGAATGACAAGGGAAAGGAGGTAGAAGGGGGTAGTTCTGGGAATGATCCAAGGATGGACACAACCACAAATAAGGCTGAGAGGATGGGGGGAAAATGGGGAGCCAGGTTACCAAAGATGGATTTCCCTTCATTTGATGGAGATAACCCCAGAGAATGGGTCAGGAGGGCAAACAAGTATTTCCAGATCCACGGAGTAGAAAAGGGGATGAAATCAGACATTGCTTAGCTCTATTTCAAGGAGAAGGCAGATATCTGGTTCCATGAGAGGGGAATGGTTCCATGGAAGGAGCTTGCAGTAGCAGTGTGCGAGAGGTTTGGAGAAGGAGATCCAGAAGAGGCCATAGAAGAGTTTAACAAGCTGATGCAGACTGGAAGTGTAGCTGAGTACCTGGAGAGGTTTGAGCAGCTGAAATCCATGGTAATGATATCCCTTCCTGGACAACCTGATTCTTATTATAAATCATGTTTTCTCAGTGGCTTGAAGGAGGAAATAGTGAGTATGGTTAGGATGACAAAACCCCTTACCTTAGCAGACACCATTGAAGCTGCTAAACTGCAGGAGAAGAACCTGGAAGCCATTAGGAAAACACAGGGGACGTTGATGCAAAAATACTCTTCCTCATCCACTAACCCACCTGTTAACAAACAGAACTTCCCCCCACATACTAAAATGAAGTGGCCTAACTTCCAACATAAGAGGCTGGAACCCATTCCCAATAAAAATATTAGAATAGGAGCTCATACAACAGATCATTTCAAAAGGATCACTCCATCTGAACTTAGCTACAGGAGGGAAAAAGGGTTGTGTTTTAAGTGTGATGAACCATATACCTTGGGACATGTTTGCAAACAAGCTCACATGAATTATATACTGGTGGATGAGTCTGTGGGTATAGGGGGGACTCAAGAGGAACAAGGGAACGATGCAGAAGAATTCTGTGACTGTCCTGAGGAGGAGTTGAGTAATGAAAACATAGAAGTGTCTATCCATGCATTGGCAGGGGGAACTGAACATAAGACTCTTAAACTGAATGGTAGACTAGCAGGGAGAGAGATCATAATACTGGTAGACAGTGGCAGTACTCACTGTTTTGTTGATGAAAAGTTGGCAGAGACCTTACAACTACATGCCATTGGGACACCCTTGATTGTCAAGGTTGCCAATGGAGAAAAATTGGAATCTAGACAGTTGCATGGGACTTTGCGGTGGGAAGTACAGGGGTATAAATTCGAACATCAGTTCAATACATTAAAACTGGGGAGCTGTCACATGGTTTTGGGAGTAGATTGTCTAGCCAGGTATAGCCCTATTGAGTTTGATTTCAGACAACTCTCCATGAGGACAACTCTCCATGAGGTTTCTGCAGGGGAGGCAACCAGTGGAGTTGAAGGGGGAAGTTAGTGAGCTAAAACTTAGGGCCATCAAGGGAAGTAAATTAGCCAAATGGAAGAGAAAACAAGCATATGGGATAACTGCCCAGCTATATGTAGTAGAGGAGGAAGGTGAGGACCCTGAAGTGATACCAGCAGAAATGAAAGATTTACTAGGCAGATTTGAAGGAGTATTTGCTGAGCCACAAGGCATGCCTCCAATTAGGAGCCATGACCACAGTATTCCATTGAAGGAAGGAGCTGCCCCATTCCAGATTAGGCCATACAGATGCCTCTACGTACAAAAATCAGAGATAGAGAGGTTGGTGAAGGAGATGCTACAAATGGGAATTATACAACCTAGCAATAGCCTTTTTGCATCCCCAGTGCAGCTAGTTAAGAAGAAGGATGGTAGCTGGAGGTTTTGTGTGGACTATAGACAGCTTAATGAGCTTACACTAAAGCACAAATTCCCTATGCCACTGATAGATGAACTGATTGATGAACTACATGGATCCAGATATTTCACCGAAATCGACTTGAGGGCTGGTTACGATCAAATCAGAGTTAAGATAGAGGATAGACACAAGACAGCCTTCAGGACTCACTAAGGACTATATGAGTTCAAGGTCATGCCCTTTGGCCTGACCAATGCTCCGGCAACATTCCAGAACCTCATGAATCACATTTTCAGGGATCAGTTGAGGAAATATGTCTTGGTTTTCTTTGATGACATATTGATCTACAGCTTCTCCTTGGAAGTACACATCCAGTAGGTAGCAAAAGTGCTGAACATACTGAAGGAGCAACAGTTGTATGCCAAAAGAAGTAAATATTCCTTTGCACAGACAGAGGTGGAGTACCTTGGCCATATTATCTTAGAAAAAGGAGTAATGGCAGATCCTAAGAAGGTGGAGAGTATGATGAACTAGCCCAAGCCAGTCTCTGTTAAAGAACTTAAAGGGTTCTTTGGCTTAACAGGGTATTACAGGAAGTTTGTGAAGGGGTATGGAACGATTGCAAAACCTCTCACCATATTACTGAAGAAGGAGGGATTTCACTGGAGTGCAGAAGCAGATGAGGCTTTTCAAAAACTCAAGTTAGCAATGTGCAGCACCCCTGTGCTGGCCTTACCTGATTTCACTAAGCCTTTTGAAATGGAGACTGATGCTTGCTATGGAGGTATTGGAGCAGTGTTAATGCAGGACAGGAGGCCAATAGCATTCTTAAGCCAGAATTTGGGACCCAAAAATTTGGGAATGTCCATTTATGAGAAGGAATTTCTAGCCTTGGTAACTGCTATCAGAAATGGAGGCACTACCTGGAGGGGAATCACTTCATCATTAGGACTGATCATCAGAGCTTTAAGTACCTCCTAGACCAGAGAGTCACCACAACACTTCAGCAGAAATGGCTCACCAAGCTATTAGGACTGAGCTATGAAATCCAATACAGGAAGGGGAAAGAGAATGTGGCTGCAGATGCTCTATCCAGAAGAGCAAGCAAGGAGGAAGGAGACTGTACTGAATTGACTTGTGTTGTTCCAGAATGGATGAAGAAAGTCATAGAGAGTTATCAAGGGGATGAAGAGGTACAGAATCTGATCAGGCAGCTGTTACTCACACCTGGTAGTCCACCAGACTACTCTTTATCAGGATGAAGTGCTCAAGTACAAAGGCAGGATAGTAGTTGGCACAGCAGGAGAAGTAAGAAGGAAAGATCATTGCTACACTACATGAGTCCCAGCTAGGAGGACACTCGGGAGTACAAGCCAGCTATCTCAGGGCCAGGCATGTATAGGGACATCAGGAGTATTGTGCTGCAATGTGATACATGTAGAAAGTGCAAGGATGAGCACACAGCCTATCCAGGACTCCTACAGCCACTCCCTATTCCCCAATACTCTTGGAGCCATGTCACCATGGACTTCATTGAGGGGCTACCCACATCTGAGAAGAAGGACACAATTATGGTAGTAGTAGACAGATTCACCAAGTCAGCTCACTTTATCAGCTTATCACACCCCTTTGATGCACCAACAGTGGCTAGGTTATTCCTAGATCAAGTCTGTAAACTACATGGATTGCCTCTCAGCATGCTTTCTGATAGAGACAAGGTATTCACTAGCCAATTGTGGACTGAGATGTTCACTCTGCTGGGGTCTAAATTGGACCTAACCACTGCATACCACCCTTAAACAGATGGCCAATCTGAGAGGGTGAATCAAGTGCTGGAGATGTACCTGAGGTGTATGACTCACCTAGAGCCTAAGAGCTGGCTCTCTCTCGCGGAATGGTGGTGTAACACCACCTACCACACTGGCATTCAAATGAGTCCATTTGAAGCTCTATATGGAATACCCCCTCCCCAACTGGCACTAGGACCTTACACTCATCCCAAGGTGGCCACTGTAGAAGACCATTTGAAAGACAGGCAGAAACTGGATGAGCTACTTAAAAGGAATCTACAGGAGGCTCAAGACAGAATGAAACTGTATGCTGACCAAAAGAGGAGTGCGAGAACCTTCAGTGTAGGAGACTGGGTGTACTTGAAGTTGCAGCCTCACAGACAGACTACTGTGGAGCTCAGGGGAAACACCAAGTTGTCTGCCAAATATTTTGGACCTTATCAAGTGATACAGAAGATAAGGAAGATAGCATACAAGCTTAAGCTGCCTGAAGGATCCAAAATACATCATGTCTTCCATGTGTCCTTGTTAAAGAAGAAGGTGGGAAACAATACAACTCCTGTACTCCAGCTGCCAAATGTGGACGAAAAGGGACATCTTAGAGTTGAACCAATGGCTGTACTAGATCGAAGAATTGTCAAGAAGAAGAATGTTGCAGCTGTGCCATGGCTCATTCACTGGTGGGATACTACACCAGCTGAAGCTATGTGGGAAGATGCTGAACGAATTGAAAGGGAATTCCCTGAGTTTGAATCTTGAGGACAAGATTGTATAAGAAGGGGCAATTGTCATGAAGCAGAACTTAAGCTACAGGAAATGTGAAGGCGTGGTTCTAGAAGAGAACGTGGAATGAAGTGAAGAGGAGCTACGGAAGGCGTGGAAGTCAAGTCACGCTTTCACTGGGAAAACAACTCAAAGAACGTGATTGCAACGGTGTAACAAATTCTGACATCAGCAGGACACGTGGACCAATAGGATTGTAGCAATAGGAAGTTAGTTATCAGTCATTGGCTTTATATAGGAGCTTTTTGTATGGTTAAGGGCAGAGAATATTCAGAATTCAGTGTATTGATTTGAAAGATTTTCCTCTCATTCTTTACTTTCCTTTTCTCTAGTTTTCCTGCATTTCTGTTCATCTCTTCACTGTAACCACCAATTCTATATCTGAACTTATTTCTTAATACAATCTTATTCACAATTCATTCAAGTTAGCTTTACTTCTGTTATTATTTCATTGCTTTAACCTTAAGCTGCTAGAGTTAGTTGCCCTCTAGTTCGATACCATACAGTCCACTTTACAGATTTCACATAATTAATGTTTGTGCTAAAATTTTTCTTAAACTCGCAAGCAAACAAGTTAATTATGAAAGATCGTGGACATGAGTGACCTTCCAAATGATTACACTAATTAACAAACTGCTGCAGATGAAACGTTTGTATACTTGCATAAACTATACAATGATTAACATTCTGTATCAATGAATCTATACAATAAAATACTAGTCATTGCTTCCGCGCAATGCACGGGTGAATGATACCTATGTAAGGTCTTTGGGTTGGTTTGGTTTTAGCGTTTTAATTCGATGTATCCTTGAGTTGTTGTATATTTTATGTTTTATTTTGGTGAAATTCATATCAGAAATTAAATGATGAAAATTATTTTACATGGTGTTAAACTCGCTATTTACTTTAAAAAATATTATGAAGTGTTTGTTGTTTTGAACATTTAAAACATTTATCATTCATTAAAATTGAGATTTGTTGTAGTAGATAATTACTCCTTCCATTTTCTTTTGCTAGATTGGTGGAAGGGGCAGGATGGCGAGGGACACAAAGAGGAAGGAGAGGAAAGGGTAGGAAAAAATAAAAATGGCAAAAGGAAAGATAGCGGGAATCGGGGAGGGAAGAAAGCGGCAAGTGGGAGTTGGTGGAGGAAGAAGTAGGTGGGGCAGAGGAGAGAGGGGCAGAGGCTTAGGTTGGGGGGTTTTTGAAAAAATATTTCAAAAATGCTTAAAACATATAAATTTAAAGTAAACAAATACTTTAAAACTACGTGTCGAGACTAAAAAATATTAGTATTAATTTGCACAAATTACATACTTTGGGATACGGGGCAGGAGCGGTCGTCAGGCCGACCGCTCCTGAACGGTCCTCTCACAAGCAAAAACATGAGGAGAAAAATGATCCACGTCAAGAAGGCTTAAGAAGGGGCAAAAACGACGCCGTTCCAAATTAAAAAATTTGGGCTTCCAAACGGAATCAGACGGAGCAAACGGTAGAGTTGAAATTTTGAAAAGCAAATTGAAATTTTGAATTAGCCGCACAAAACGAAATTGAGGGAAGAGGCTTGGCGTACTCCGTCTGAAGATAGGGAGCTCAGTTTTCTTTTTTCAGAAACCTCGTATCTCAGTTTTCTTTCTTAGAAAACTGTAGCACAAAATTCACAGAGCTGAAGGAAGAGGCTTGGCGTGCTCCGTCTGAAGATAGGGAGTTGACAGAAAACTCTTATCTTAGTTTTCTTTTCTCAGAAAACTCGACACAATTTCCGTCCGAGAGTGTTACCGAGAAACTGAGAAGAGACTTTGGTGACTGGGTCAGCAAATGTTGTATCCATTTTAAATGCTTACAAGGCTTGCAGGAAGGTAGAAGCAAACAGAGGAAATTCAACATGTCATAAAACACCAGATTCTGTCCTTCAACTTAATAGCAGAAGCAGCTGCACTCTCTGAATTTGGTGAAATGTAGAGTGTATTAGCAGACGAAGGTAACGTGACTGAACCATATAACTAACTGTGGCCAATTATTTGTCATCCAAATGCACATCTGTTAAATGAAAGATGAAATTAGATTCACTGAAGACATCATATGAAGATGATAGAAGAATAGTAAAATTGTACCGTATCTGTGTGTGTGTGTGTGAGCATTTAGCTTTTCAGTGATGAACTATAATGGGATAGTAGTCATCGGAAGACCCAGGGGTATGTATTGAAATCAAGCGGAATTAGTGAAAGATGAGAGAAATAAAGTCACATTTAACAAGTGAACGAATGTACATCCTGTTGTAAATTAGTTACAGGTTATAGGTACTGTATTACAATTGATATGAATCATTGTGCATCTAATAGTTGGTCCATACTCATGACACAATCTTAGTTTGCCCTTCTCTCCTGACCATGCAGTGTGTATATAATGGAGGTGCAGAATTAAATGAGGTAAAACAGAGGAAAAGACCGACCTATGTGAATAATAAATGGGTGTACCTGGTGTTGTAAGTAAATTACATGATGTAATAAATATATTACAATGAGTAGAAAATGCTTATTTGGCCCTCAAAATATAGAAATAGTAAAAAATACGGAGTTGGCTTAGGCGGTTGTCATTGACGAATGACATAAGGTCCAGTGAACAAAGTACCTAGAACCTAAATATAATCATCCGAGTGGATGTACATACAGTTAAAATATACTTACAACATGTGACCAACACATTACAATATGTATAACTTATTGTACACGGAGTTGTATTTGTACATACATAATATCGTTGTCTTAGAGTATAATAGGATTTGGTGTACGAGTATTTGTACAATATTAATCATATCGATGAACGTAATAATAGGATTTGGTATACGAATAATGTGTGTAACATAACACATTATGAATGGTAATATACATTTATGTTGTCGTTTATGTACATACCATTCATGAACTGCTGCAAATTAAGGTGTTTGATGCATAATTAGTAGGAGCAGAAGTAATGGATTGTAACAAATTGGTAGAAGATAGGACCCCTAAATTAGAAATGGAGTTCAATAGTGAAGAGGATGCGCACAAGTTTTACAACAACTATGCCTTTAAAACGGATTTTAATGTATGCAAAGACTATCTAAATAAAGACAAAGACGGTGTGACGACGTCTAGGAGATATAGTTACTGCAAGGAAGGTGTAAAACGCAAGTACGAAGGTGATGTGATGCCAAAAAGGACACGAGCGCCGACGAAAACAGGGTGTGGAACTAAAATGGTTATTGTGTTGCTTAGAGAGATAATGAAGTACCGTGTACATGACCTTATCTTAGAACATAACCATGAGTTGCACATTGCTTAATGTTCGCACATGATGCCATTACAAAGAAAAGTGAGTGAGGCTCAAGGATTCCAAGTTGAAACAAGCGAGGATGCTGGGATTTCATTGAAACAGAGCCATGAGCTTATGGGAAAGGAGGCAGGTGGGATGAAAAATGTGGGATATACTCGGGAAGACCTGAAACGATATCTTCTTACTCGATGGGAAAGGAGTTTGAAATATAGAGAAGCAGGTAGCATGCTGAATTATTTTCAAGAGCAAACACTCTAGAATCCATCCTTTTTTCATGCCGTACAGCTGAATTGTGAAGGGCAGATAACTAATATCTTTTGGCCTGATGTAGGAATGTTAATTGATTACAACTTTTTTGGAGACGTAGTCACATTCGACACAACCTACAAAATAAATAAAGAATACCTCCCACTTGGAGTGTTTGTGGGTTTTAACCAACATAGGCGAATTGTGATATTCGGTGCTGCCCTTATGTGTGATGAGACTATAGATTCTTTCAAATAGGTATTTGGTACATTTCTAGAAGTAATGTGCGGAAAGCGTCCAAATACCATATTAACCGATCAAGATCACGCCATGGCAGCCGCTCTTTCAGTTGTCATGCCAGAAACATTTCACGATCTATGTACGTTTCACATAAGGCGTAATTTTATGAAACATCTTGGCAATCATTACAAGAAAAATAGTGATATTCCATACATGTTTGGTGCCTGCATGTATGAGTTTGAAGAAGTGGAACAGTTCAATAGGGTGTGGGAGGCGATGGTGAAAAAATACAATCTTGAAAATAATAAATGGCTTTTCGAGTTGTATCGAATTCGTGATGAGTGGGCAAGGTGTATGATGAAAGAAAGATAGACCGCGGGAATGCAAAGCACCCAATTTAGCGAAAGCCTAAATGTAGCAATTAAAAATCATTTGAAACTGGATCATGATCTTGTGCAGTTCTTTAGACATTTCAATCGAGTGATTGATGATAAGAGACATAATGAACTCATCGCAGATTATGAAATGAGGCAAAAGCTCCCTATGGTTGGGTTGAGACAAACACCTGTGCTTGTACATGCAGCAGAGACGTATTCACCCATCGTATTTGTTGCATTCCAAAATGAATATGGCGAGTCAACAGCTATGGTTATATTGAGACAACAAGATGCAGGGATGTTTGTAGAGTTTGCGGTCATGAGATATGATGGAGGATGTGAAAGAATAGTGGTATTCAATCGGAATGATCTAAGTGTACATTGTAGTTGCAAAAAATACGAGAATGAAGGAATTTTGTGTGGACACTCATTGAAGGTGTTTGATACCGTAGGCATAAAGACAATTCCTTTTGAATACGTTAAGAGACGATGGACAAGAAGAGCTCGAGCTGGAGACTGTTTTGATCGGTAAGGACGGGAAATTATAGCTGATCCAAAAGCAATCATTTCAACTAGTTATCGGGAGCTCGCTCCAGCCATGATTAAGGTCGCAACTCGAACAGCAATGTCGGAGGACACCAGTAAAATAGCAATCACTGTCACATCCGATTTGGCAAAGAGAGTTGAACTCTTCCTCTCAGAAAGCGAAGAGCAACCTTTGCAAAATCAAAAAAATCTGAATGTCGAGAAATAGGATAAAATTGAAATTGTAAATGAAATGAGGGAGGCAGTAGTCGCAAGAGGCATTAAAAAATGAGGTGGTGGGAAGAAAATTAGAATGATGCGAAGTTGGGTTGATAAATTTGACAGAGTAAAAAGAAAATCTAGACTGTCAAGGACTACACAGACTACGGTATGGATCAAATTTTGGTACTAGGGGAACATTTATGCTAAAACTAAGTTATCGTTATACTATTAACTAAAGTTTAGGTACCATTAATTATGAAATAATATTATTGCCGTGTCAATACTGTAGGTCTCAGAATCGGAGCCGACATCTGTTTCATTTGAGGAATACATGTTTATGGGATGCTGTTCATCTACTGATTCTGTTTCGATTAGTATAAAATGGACATGACTGTTGCTTTTATTTAGATGTTTCTAACAGCATAAATAGTTACATTGATGTTACATTGTGTGACAATGTTGTTATGGCCGTCATCCCTTCTGATATACCTATTTTATTTGTCTTATACAATGAATTGGCCCATACGAAACTCGTAGACCCATTCAATGAGTCAGACAGTGAATGGCCCTCCAAACGCTGTTGCTCCTGATATCGATGAAAGTGAAACGGTATGCATATATTTAGTAGTTAAAATAAAGACCTTCTTATTCGTGTAGTAGAACTATCTTTTTTTCTTTAATTGTAATTGTGGGCACCCGAACGTTGTCAAATCATGCAAATTATGTAGTTAACGTCTGTTCGCTTTAATAACATATTATTTTTTATTATGCGAACCTCCACCGTTTGACTAATCAGGGGCCTCCTGCAAGTGTCCCTACAGAATGGATGCATCCCAAATTATCTATTTTTTTCAACCATAACGCCGTCAGAGATATTTTAATGGTCTGATATATCATTTTTGTTATAATGTCTAGTCTAATTTAACGTTATAAGTGAGCAATATAGGCACTGGTAATGATTTGTGGACAGCCAATTACTTATACTACGTAATGTAAGAGGAGCGTGCGGCAATTTCAACACACTGTGATGTTGATGCATATCATGTATTTGCACCATCACCGCAGGTGACAAACTTTTATCATTAAAGCACATGTTTATGTAATATTGTTAATTGGAGACTTGGATATCGTATATCATTAATTGTATGTTTCATTAATAATATTTGCTGATTTGCCATCGTTTCGCATTTCAGGGAGGAAATAACACTCAGGGATTGCAACTACGCGTTGATGTGGCCTCTCCCGAGAATGAGATTGATGAATGATGTGTAACTATACTTTTTGAACGAGACATTAAGTGGCTGTTCCAACCTGAAAATTCTGCATATGTATGTTACAAGCAATTAATAATCTGTTACAACTTATTGACGAGGTTGTACAGGCACCATTGATGTACGAGGATCTTTGTATTACAAGGATGAGTATTACGGATAGTATCACAAGCTTATATCAGTAGGTATTACTCCTTCAGTATAGAAATGAAGTTACAATTGATGGCTCGGCTTGGTTCCCATTGACCACATAATAAGTAACAGTTTCGTAGAAGAACATGATATTTCGTTGGAACTAATTTGAAAATAGGGTAACTAATATTTAAAATACAACAAATTTTGATTACGCGATGTACATTTTGAGTTACAACCAGTTATGTATATTTTACAAATCATTACAACTAATGAATTTGCAATTGACAGTTTTTCGGATATCTAGTTAAAACTAGTGATATTATAATTAGAAATTCCCTGATATTACAACTAGTGATACTACAACTAGTTAATATCCGACGAACATTTCCTCTTTTCTTGTATGTGCTATTGCCCTCGGTACAAACAATAAGTCCTCCCCCCAACACATAAAATTTCTTAGACACTTTAGTAAGTATCTAATAAGAACATAGAGATGGCCGATTTGAACCCCAAAACAATTGATGTAGCGAGATCTTCTCGAACATTTCATTAAATTAGCGAGATCTTCCTGAACATCATGCAATCTACTGGCTGTTCTTTGGCACCCAAGAATTTGATTTCTGTGTGAACCCTCTATTGATGACACTGCAATTGAAGTTAGAGGAGGATTGAAGAATACTAATAACAAATTTCAGGCACGGGTTCATTGTTACCCTTCAGTAGAATAAAATGGAAAGTGTGAAGAATAAAACGAAAAAAATTTTCTCTAACTGGGATATAATACTGCAACCACGCCCTTTTACAGTGCGCAGGACCCTCACAATGTGCTAAAATATGCCTAGACAACGCATTCCAGGCCAAACAATTTTGTCATGGCAGTAGAAACTGTAGAGTTCGATGTATGCCATTGAACTATGTCAAATCTGTTCAGACAATAAAACAAATTATGCAGATTTTGTAATGAAATGACCTGTGCACCAATATTTAGAGTCACGTGTATAAAGAGTTACACATCAGTGACCTGTACGTTTCACTATGTACGGATTGTATTACAACCAGTTAGGTGTGTGTTACAATTCATTATAACCAATGAATTTGCAATCAGCAGCTTTTCGTCTGCTGTATTTAAAACTGAATAATATTCCAACTAGATATTCCCCGATGTTACAACTAGTGATAATACAACTAGTTAATATTGGATTAACCTTTCCTCTTCTCTTGTTTGTGCTATTACCCTTCAGATAAGCTGGCAGATAAGCTAGCATCAGACAGCTTATTGAATTTTTTCATTTTTAAAATTCCTTCCTGCAACCAATAACATGGACGAGTATGAGCAGTGTAAAAGACATCAGTAATAGTGCGTTGGCTCGTAATACCAATTTAGATATGATGCTGACAAAATTTAGCACATAATAGGATACAGTCCAAATTTCAAACTCACAACTGCTAGAGGTTCAACGATGTAGCATTCAAACTTCATACTTTTGGTAGTTTTTCCACCCCAATTCATGAGAAGGGCAAACATGTCAACCACCTAATCAATATCTAATGGTTTCCAAAACATGTAATTGACTGTTACAATTGCGTTTACGTATCACTAATCAATCAATAAATTGACGCTCAAAATTTTTTAATAAACATAATAAACTACTGACCCGATTCGATACATGCATGCCATTTTCGAGTGTCTTCAAGTCAAGCCGTGTCAGTGAGAATTGAAACATTTGAATAAGTATGTCCCTATCAAATCCGAGCCACAATTGAACGATTTACTAATAAAAAATAATCGTACTCCAAAAAACGGACATGTAATAATGAAGTCAATTCTCATCCATTTTCATACTATTTTCCTGGGCCATCTTACAATGAACCACATGCGTACTTATCGAAGAAAATGGCTCACAAGATCGAATTAATAGTTTTGTCAAGAATCTTACTTGGGATTTTTGTTGGGGTCCCATGCATATGCAACCACATTTTTATCGTACATGCTTACTGTCACAGGTGCAGGTAGAATGAACTCCGCTGACCGCAGAACGATGCTCTTCTTTGTTGCACGTGTAGACTTGTGCTTCATCTCAACGTCAGGACCTCCTAAAAAATAAAGAACATGCATTTCACATACAATTTATCTGTTGTTGTGTAACAAATTGTAAAGCATTTTGTAACAGTATTCAAACACAATGTAACTAACAGTCTAGAAACATCAATCGATTAATTTTCAAACTCACTGTAACTGTCCCAATAACTATTTTGTAACGCCCTTCAAACACACTGTAACTAACACTCTTCAAACAGTTTTGTATTAATTTTCAAACACACTATAACTTCCCAATAACTATTTTGTAACAACCTACAATCACACTGTAACATGTAATCATCAAACATGGAGTTTTGTATTAGTTTTCACATTCTAACTTCCCAATGAAGTATTTTGTAACAACTTTCAATAACATTTAACTTTCTAATAACTATTTTGTAGCAACCTACAAACACTTCGTAACTAACAGTTTACGAATATGGAGTTCTGTACTAATTTGCAAACTATACCTTCCCAAATAACTATTTTGTAACAATTTTTGAACATACTGTAACTTCCCAATAACTATTTTGTAACAACCGACAAACACTTCGTAACCAATAGTCTTCAAATATGGAGTTTTGTATTAATTTTCAAACTGCAACTTCTCAAATAACTATTTTGTAACAGTCTTTGAACGCACTATAACTTTCCAATAACTATTTTGTAACAACCTACAAACAATTCGTAACTAACAGTCATCATATATGAAGTTTTGTATTAATTTTTAAACTGTAACTTCCCAATAACTAATTTTATAACAAACTATAAACCCACTGTAAACAGTCTTTAAATATGAAGTTTTGTATTAATTTTTAATCTGTAACGTCCCAAGTAATTTTTTTCGTAACAATCTTTAAACACACTGTAACTTCTTAATAACTATTTTATAACAATCTTCAAACACGATGTAACTAACAGTTTTTCAAACACACTGTAACTTCCCAATTGGCTTAACATGACATTAGGCTTATCTGGATGTGGTTGAAATAAAGTCATACTTAATTATTATACTCAATTCAGTTTGTCGTGTCCGTTTTATATGCAGCTGACATTGGTGTGTTATAACACTATGCCTACAAGTTTTGAATGATGACTAGTGACAATTCAGACCCATATACATAGCATCATGATGGTATAAACAGAGTTACCGTGTGTGTATATAGTTGTTACAGTCATGTTATTTGAATTAGAACCTTATGAATATTATAACTGTACCAACCTTTCCACTTTCGACCATATGATCGCAACCTACATGGTGCTTCTAGCGGATGTAGATGTGACGTCGATGCACTAGCGTTCAAAGGTGGTTGCACCGTTGATTGATCTTTTTCGGCAAGTTCTATGACATTTGACCTATATTGCTCATGCTCTTGCTCTTGAAGGTGTATAATGCTTCCTTGCTCAGTTGTTGTCATGGTGGCCCCTTGTTGCAATCCCTGACTGATGTTATCGGATACGACTGATGAGGTAGGAATTGGATTCTCCATGCCCATTACATCTTTATTCAGCTCTAGGTTTGGAATGGCTTCAATATTTGTCCTCGTATTAGCATCGTCTTCTTCACTCTGCAATGCATTATACTCAACTTCTTCAGACCCTTCCGCATCAAATTCATCAGCATCATCCTCCTCATCGTTGCCCCCTTCTTTGGCAGATTGAAATTCCAGCTCTTCTTCGGTATCAGGACTCTTGTGCATTGTATAGTCCTCCTGTATAGGTTTTTTTTCCTTTGTCCAATGCTTCAGGCCCAGAAGTGGAAGCTTTTGCTCTTGGCTGAGAAGCGAGCATTTCTGCAATCTTTAATATTCTTCGTTGGCTGCTAACAGCAACGTTATACAGCTCATTTAACTCAACCTGCAGTTACATGACGACATTATCAATCCATAAATGACCCACATGCTCTCAAGAATGGAATACAATACATGCATATACAATACTACATTTAAGTGAAAGTTCTTAATTTAATATTTGTACTGCTGGCTTAGATTCTATAACTTTAAATTCTATGGTATTAAATAAAATGGTCAACGCGAACATCAGGCCAAAAGATATTAGTTATTTGCCCTTCACAATTCAGCTGTACGGCATGAAAAAAGGATGGATTTTCGAGTGTTTGCTCTTGAAAATAATTCAGCATGTTACCTGCTTCTCCATATTTCAAACTCCTTTCCCGTCGAGTACGAAGATATCGTTTCAGGTCTTTCCGAGTATATCCCACATTTTCCATCCCACCTGCCTCCTTTCCCATAAGCTCATGGCTCTGTTTCAATGAAATCCCAGCATCCTCGCTTGTTTCAACTTGGAATCCTTGAGCCTCACTCACTTTTCTTTGTAATGGCATCATGTGCGAACATTAAGCAATGTGCAACTCATGGTTATGTTCTAAGATAAGGTCATGTACACGGTACTTCATTATCTCTCTAAGCAACACAATAACCATTTTAGTTCCACACCCTGTTTTCGTCGGCGCTCGTGTCCTTTTTGGCATCACATCACCTTCGTACTTGCGTTTTACACCTTCCTTGCAGTAACTATATTTTCTAGACGTCGTCACACCGTCTTTGTCTTTATTTAGATAGTCTTTGCATACATTAAAATTCGTTTTAAAGGCATAGTTGTTGTAAAACTTGTGCGCATCCTCTTCACTATTGAACTCCATTTCTAATTCAGGGGTCCTATCTTCTACCAATTTGTTACAATCTGTTACTTCTGCTCCTACTAATTATGCATCAAACACCTTAATTTGCAGCAGTTCATGAATGGTATGTACATAAACGACAACATAAATGTATATTACCATTCATAATGTGTTATGTTACACACATTATTCGTATACCAAATCCTATTATTACGTTCATCGATATGATTAATATTGTACAAATACTCGTACACCAAATCCTATTATACTCTAAGACAACGATATTATGTATGTACAAATACAACTCCGTGTACAATAAGTTATACATATTGTAATGTATTGGTCACATGTTGTAAGTATATTTTAACTGTATGTACATCCACTCGGATGATTATATTTAGGTTCTAGGTACTTTGTTCACTGGACCTTATGTCATTCGTCAATGACAACCGCCTAAGCCAACTCCGTATTTTTTACTATTTCTATATTTTGAGGGCCAAATAAGCATTTTCTACTCATTGTAATATATTTATTACATCATGTAATTTACTTACAACACCAGGTACACCCATTTATTATTCACATAGGTCGGTCTTTTCCTCTGTTTTACCTCATTTAATTCTGCACCTCCATTATATACACACTGCATGGTCAGGAGAGAAGGGCAAACTAAGATTGTGTCATGAGTATGGACCAACTATTAGATGCACAATGATTCATATCAATTGTAATACAGTACCTATAACCTGTAACTAATTTACAACAGGATGTACATTCGTTCACTTGTTAAATGTGACTTTATTTCTCTCATCTTTCACTAATTCCGCTTGATTTCAATACATACCCCTGGGTCTTCCGATGACTACTATCCCATTATAGTTCATCACTGAAAAGCTAAATGCTCACACACACACACACAGATACGGTACAATTTTACTATTCTTCTATCATCTTCATATGATGTCTTCAGTGAATCTAATTTCATCTTTCATTTAACAGATGTGCATTTGGATGACAAATAATTGGCCACAGTTAGTTATATGGTTCAGTCACGTTACCTTCGTCTGCTAATACACTCTACATTTCACCAAATTCAGAGAGTGCAGCTGTTTCTGCTATTAAGTTGAAGGACAGAATCTGGTGTTTTATGACATGTTGAATTTTCTCTGTTTGCTTCTACCTTCCTGCAAGCCTTGTAAGCATTTAAAATGGATACAACATTTGCTGACCCAGTCACCAAAGTCTCTTCTCAGTTTCTCGGTAACACTCTCGGACGGAAATTGTGTCGAGTTTTCTGAGAAAAGAAAACTAAGATAAGAGTTTTCTGTCAACTCCCTATCTTCAGACGGAGCACGCCAAGCCTCTTCCTTCAGCTCTGTGAATTTTGTGCTACAGTTTTCTAAGAAAGAAAACTGAGATACGAGGTTTCTGAAAAAAGAAAACTGAGCTCCCTATCTTCAGACGGAGTACGCCAAGCCTCTTCCCTCAATTTCGTTTTGTGCGGCTAATTCAAAATTTCAATTTGCTTTTCAAAATTTCAACTCTACCGTTTGCTCCGTCTGATTCCGTTTGGAAGCCCAAATTTTTTAATTTGGAACGGCGTCGTTTTTGCCCCTTCTTAAGCCTTCTTGACGTGGATCATTTTTCTCCTCATGTTTTTGCTTGTGAGAGGACCGTTCAGGAGCGGTCGGCCTGACGACCGCTCCTGCCCCGTATCCCATACTTTGGGACTAAATACATTTGGCCGAAATATCAAAAGACTGGAAAGCAGTTTGGTTCAAAATTTTGACCCAAAAAAAAATGGTTTAATTGCATTTCCAATTAGATGTAGAAACGAAACTTCCTTTTGTCATAACTAACTTGCCATCCAAATTTTTTTGTCTTTAAACTAACTTGCTTCCAACCTTTTTCTTTTTTGCTTAAACTAATTAGCTTGCGAGTAAAATATTCCTTCACAGCAATTCAATACACAATAAAACAACACATTCTACGCAGAGGAGGCTAAGGCAGAAATGGGACTGGAAATTGTGGAACCAAACACATGCATTCGGGGTTGTTGTCACAGCCAAACAATCCCTCTTCATCTCCCGCCTTCTTCTTACTCCCTCTCATCCCCAATTGCTCGAGGTAGTAGATTGAATCCACCAATTTCCCAATTGTTTTTTTTTCTGTGAAAATATGAACTTGACGAGATTGATGCGGTTACTTGCTTTGTGTTGAATTTGATTTGCAGGGGCGGAGAGTGTGGTGTATGATGCTATTCTTGATGGTAAAAAATTGGCAGTGAAAAAGCCCATTTTGTCCACCTCTGAAGACATTGATAAGTTCCATAAGCAATTGCAATTACTCTGGTCAAATTTCTCTTTACTAACCCTTTTACCCATTAGATATGATTATGCAATTTTTATTTGTTTTTGTGAAGATTGAACTTTGTTGCTGATTCTTTTCATTTTTACTTTTCTGTTCCTTTTGTTGCTGGGGGGCTTTTGATGTTTTGACTAATAAAGCAAGTTGGATCATACGGGGATAGCTAAGCTAGTAGCAGCGCATGCTCGGCCGCCAAATTATATGTTCTTCTTCGAGTTTTATGAGTGTGGAAATCTTGCGGAGAAATTACATGTGGATGAATGGGTACCAACCTTCGATCAAGTGATTCACATTGCGTTGGATTTAGGTATATTCTGTTCGTGTGAATTTTGGTAGCATTTTGTTGGTCTATGTTTTTGTTTGTTCGATCTCACGTGCATAGACAGGAAGTTTGGGATTGAGTTGGAATGATGACAAGTGTGATGAACTTTTTACGGTAAAATGTGAGCTTTGATTATCCATTTAGGGTACTTGGGAATTAAGAACTGAAGAGCATTAGCATAGGCCTTCGGGTAGAGAATTTAACTGGGTCAAGATTGAAGAAATTCTTGTACTTGCTTATTCACTTCTGTATTTTACTGTTAAAAATTTTCATGCGGAGGACTCATAGAATGACACTGAGTAAAAAGATTTGTGTGGTGTGCTAAGAATCCAACTTTGCGATGGACAGAATGACTGATCCTCCTCCTTATTTGAAGTTCATTTGACATTTGGATCTTTTGAAGTCTGTTTTCTACCATGCTCAGCACATTTGTGCCCTTGAATTTTGGTCAACAGCATTTGGCCATCAAATATGATAATAAGTTAAAGTAGTAGAACAATATGAAACTGGCTCATATGAGGGAAAAAAGCAAAATTTGGAGGCCAGTTGTTCAGTCATAGATTTGGTTTTTGCTTGTTACTAATTGATGTTGGTGAACTGATCACTTTTTGAATCTAAAGATTTTTATAGAAACAAAAATTTCACTTTTGATGCTGTAAAAAATGAGCTATGCCAGACAGAGCTGAATATTTCATCAAAACATAAGCAAACCGAGCTGGAGCACCATTTCAAGATAGCTTGGGATCTCAAGTTGGTTATTTGTACTCTGCTTAGCTGACTAAATTAGAAACAGACACTCCATTGATCTGTTTGATTGACCATAAACTCTAAATTGTAACAGAGAGTGCCAGAAATACAGTATTGAAGTCTGCAAATTAATCATTCCACTTCTGCAGAAAGTTTGTGAGTTATGTGACAGTTCACACTACTTCACAGAGACCATTTATTGATTAAAAGTATATTTGGAGTCAGTTGTCTGGCACAGATACTGTATAGCATTTAATGTGCCAAACTTTGTTGTAGCCGTTGTATGTTGCCTTATTTGACCTACAGGCACCCCATATATGACTTTTTAGATAGAACTTTGTGCTGTATTGAAGGACTTAAGTTTTATAATATCAAGCATTCATGTGCATCCTTCATGTTTTAGATTTGGTTTGAATTACCTGCATTCCTGACCCTTTACAATAGTTCGAGTATCTGCATGAATTTTTGTCCTAGGATTTGTTCATTTACAGGTCAAACATTTTTTCCCTTTGATCTGTAAAACACCTGTAAGCTCCATTATGCATCTCTTGCTTTATCTAGAAGCATGATAGCTTCTTTCCTTTCTTCTTCTTGTGTAGATGCTGCGTTCTTTCTATAGGTATCTAATTTTGAAGGCTGGAAAAGAAACAAGAACTACTTTGGGGAAATAGATATTTTTTCTTAAGATCATATGACATCTTATCAATGTAGGAAATGATGTGTTAGAAGAATATTTGATAAATACAGGACTTGAGATGATGCTTTTCTGTTGATATGCTAACGTCTTAAAGATGGACGAACTTTAAAGTACTTGTTCAACATAGCAAGATATTAGAACAATTTGGAAAGCTCAAATTCCCAGTTTTTATGCAAATCCTGTCATAAAGTTCCTATTGAATCAACAGAATTTGAGAACTGCATCCATGATGGTGGTTTATTACAGTGCTTCTTGTTTCTGTTTACAGCAAAATCTCTGAAGTATCTACATAGTCTTGGGATTGTACATAGAGATGTGAAACCGTCAAATATTCTTGTAAGGTTTTTGCCAACTTTCTAATTTTCCTGCACAAGTGCTATGTGTCAGGAATATGTATTTTTGGTTATTCCCTCAAAAACATAGTTATACTTGACTGGTCCAACTGGAAGTTGCAAATTACTTTGTACAAGAAAACTACTTTGTTTTATTGGCTGTTAAAGTTTGTAGTGTTGTATTAATATATTTGGATAACAGACATTTGGGTCATGCAGCTTGACAGGAACCTCCGTCCACATTTGGCAGACTTTGGTTTGGCAGAATACTTGAGAGATCTTAAGCAAGTTTCAATTGGTAATTGGAAACCATCAGGTAAACCAACCGGAGGTTTCCACAAAAGGAATATGGTTGGCACCCTCATATACATGGCACCTGAAATACTGACGAAAGATTTACAGACAGAAAAATCTGATGTCTACAGTTTTGGTGTATCATTGAAGTAAGTACTGGTGAAAGCTAATCTTCATGTATTATGGATGAACCTGTTAACAAATTTAACTAAAATGCATGTGTACTAGAATTAATTTTGCAAACTAAACATTCCTGACAAGGTATCCTTTTGGTTCCGGAGATTGAATGTTTTTTTGATGTCACGGTGTTTTCATGGCATAGTTTTTCTCTAGGTCTTTTGGTAGCTACAAATGCATTTCAGCATTACATTGCATATATTTTGGTATCTCCTCATCATTTGACACGGCAACTATATATATCCAAATTTCATTTTCAATTTAAGGCAGTTGTGTTGAACTATCATGGAAGTTGTATCATTACAGGAAAAATGAGAAATACCTCTACCAGACCATCCAATCTGCTGTCTATTTAAAAGATCAATTATAATTCCTAGGCATAAATCGACTTCTCCTAGACATTTCCTCTCCATTAGTTTGGTAAACAGCCAGAAACAGGTAAATGTGCAGAAGCTTCTAAAGATTGAGAACTGGAAAATCTACAGCAGTTCTTGTCTTGAACTTTCATGGAAGTTACACAATCACAGGAAAGACAAGAATTGCCTCTAGCATGTTATCCAATGTGGTGTGCATTTACTGAATCTAGCAATAAACCTGTTCTTTTTAGACATTACATCTCCGTTACTTCAGTGAAAATCCAAAGACAGGCCAAGGTGCAGAGCCCCTGTAGGTTGTGAATTAACAATCTGCTCTGCTCAGGTTCTTGTTCGGGGGGGATATAGTGCTATTTGGAATAAGGAATTAAACGTCATATGAAACTGATCTTATGCAGTTAAGTGAAATGGAAAAAGGGTAGTAAAATTCTTTTGGAGGATGTGCAGAATGCTAATGCTTTAACCCAATGTCTGTGCATTTAGTGGCTATAATAAACTGTGCCTGCATTTATTTATTTACTTCTTTTGGTGTGAACTTTTACTATTCAATAGTAACTGGTACCTTTGGGTGAGTACAACAATAGGAAACAAAAAAATGGGGTCATTGAATGGACGAATCAAGGTTAACAAGGCCGTGTTTATTGTTGGAATGCCTTCATTCTGTTTTGTTTTGCCTATTTCTAAAACCTGTTATCTTGGTGGGGACATTGATAGAATGGAACGGAACAAAATATGGGTTCATTGAGTGAGAAAATTTTGATGTTTACAACCTTATGGTATTTTTTGAATACCTGAGCAGTGTTTTATTTTTGACAAATATATCCTGGTTTGGCTGGTTCTTTGTACAAATTGAGAGTAAACAGTACCAAATGATGCTTTCTGATGGTAAGAGACACCTACAAACCATCTATGATATTTTAAATAGGTCATAGTCAAGAAAGCATGAAACCTGAAACTCTTAGTTCCTGTGTTTCATTCTTATTTTAGATAAATAATAACTAACTTTTTTTTAATTTCGCTGAAATGTTAAGCTGATGTTCAATAAATTCCTCGACCTAGATTGTCACTTATTCTGTTTAACAAGAATTGCAGAACAATCCATGAAGAGCATGTTAGCTTCTGAAAAATGTTCACAGTGTCGTCTAAGCAAAATGCATCTTCAATTTCTTTTGTTGTATGTACTTAATAAAACTTGGCTGAAGTTAATTTTTTAGTTATTATCATCTTGCTCACACAAATGCGACTGCTAGTTTGGTATTAGAAAAAGACTTAACTAATGATATGTGCATTTATTATCATCTGTACTTTCTATTAGCTATGTTCTATTTTGTGTTGGTGCCTGATCCTGAAATTTATACTTTCACTCTTCTTTTATCAACAACAATTTTTTGTCATCATTTTTTCTGATTATTCCATATGTTTGATTTCTTGGAATTTTGTCTACTGCAGCGAGCTTCTTACTGGGGTTGTCCCATATACTGATCTTCGTGCAGAAGCCCAGGTTAACTTTCTCAGTGTTTCCTTTTTGATACTTCTTACCATTATGATGATAGCAATAAGTATTTATTTCTTGTGGCTCATGTTCGTTTCGTCTACAAGCTGTATTGCCTATTCTTTTCTTCTTTTAACCCAGAAACTGAGACTTGAGATTCATTGAAGTGGGAGTTTTGTTACCTAACGGGAATTGATATGTCTCGAACACAAGCTGATCGATTAGTTTTATAATCCATTAGCATAATGATAATTATGTGAAAGTTTTTTTTTTTAATTTTATCTACGTGAATGGTATTTGTACTAAAATGGCTGATAAGTGGAATACTTTTATGAGAACTCCTAGCAATTGACTTTCTCATTATGCTTTTCACCTTGCTGTAAATTTTTTAGAGTATATAACGGTTGAAGAAGATGAACGAGTTTAGAATGTGTTGTTTTGTGTGAAACTGGATTTTGATTTTTGCTAAGGTTCTCTTCCTGGCCATCTTCATGATAAGTCAGGCGTGTTTAAGGCTAAAGAACTGGCTGGTTTTAAAGGGGTTGCAAGCTATGGTTTTGGTGAAACTATGCTGTTTAGAAGGTTAAAGAATGAAGCCTGTATCTCAGATAATGATATTCAATGTTCTTAGTTTTTGAATCAGCTGATGAGATTTCGTTTCGAGATGTATCACAGGGTGGGTGCCATGTTGAGAGAGGATTTGTCCCACCCCTCCCCCTTTCCTTGGGCTTTATGGCTTAAGTGTACCTATCAAAGCCTTATGTAGTTTAGCAGTTTATTTGCAATTTAAGCAGGATGTCTCTTAACGATATGGTCCTCCAATGTCCTGTTGTCTGTCAAACTTCTGCTTAAAGAGTTCTTTTCAATGTCGTGGTGATACTTTTAACCCTTCTCTCCTTCAAAGAAAAGAAGGAAAGAGCAAGGAATTTATTTATTTGTCTTTCAAGTGCTTTTCTGTTCTATGCAAAATTAAGTAGCTCTATATTGCTAACTTTATAAGTCTACTTGTTCTGTTAACTAAGTGATCTTAGGCAACTTTGCTTTATAGGCCCACACTGTGCTAGAAATGAACTATACTGAGCAAAAACTTACAGCAGCTGTTGTATCTGAAGGATTGCGACCTGTACTTGCTAGTAGTAAATTGGGTGCATCAGCAAGTGTGTTGTCTTTAATTGAGAGATGCTGGGATGCAGATCCTGAAAGTAGGCCTTCTTTTGATGATATAGTTGTGGAACTGGATGCAATTCTTGAAAACAGCAATAATAGAGAGGAAATGGCCGTAATTCAACCTTCTGTAACCCCAGAGCATTCAAATGTTACAAATTCTAGAAGTTTTCATGAGAGCATAAACTGGTTCACGCAAGGAAAATATTCTTCAAAAGAAGCATCTATTATGCCAGAGTCCTTTTTCAGAGTCTCGGTTGATTCATCTGCTGATTCTTTTGCTTATTCTCCAGTAGTATCTTGGGGTTCCTTTGCAACGTGTGGAAGAAGGGAAACTATGGAGGATAGGCACTTTCTTATGCCTCATTTGTGTGATGAAAAGGATATTCATGCCTTTGGAATTTTTGACGGCCATCGTGGTATGTACCTACTTTCTAATTCTGATGACGTGCCTTTGATACCCTTCTAGAAACCATAGGCTTTACTGATTTCTGTTTTTGGATGGGAACTGGAAGATGGATTAAGTTGCTTCAGTACTATGCTTACTTTCATTCTTCTCTTTGTTTGAATGGTTAGTAGTATCTGGTTTGAGTGTTTGCCAAAGTTTATTCATGTTATGGGACTGAAGATTAACTTTCTTGTTGGGGAAGAAAGATTAGAGTAAATAAAACAAAAAAGAAAAAAAAGTAGAGGACAGCTATTTCCGTCATTTTATGTGCCTAAGAACTTTCTGTTGCTCTCCTGTCTTTATCTGTTTATCGTATCTATTTTGCAATATTTTCTTTCATGCTCTTAATTAATGGCTATCAAGCTCTAGAATGAACCTGAAAACTCTGAATTGCTCTCTTCCCTTCATCTGTTGTTCCTAGCTAGTTTGCAATCGTTTCTTTTCTGCTAGTTAAAAGGCCATTATGCTGAAGAAGTGATCTGTTAGTTATCACAGTTCTTAAGTCAGATACTTAGTGGACATCATTGAATAAAATCTGTTAGCTAATTTGTCCTTTTATTCATTAAGAGGAATGCGAAGAGGTTTGAAAGATGTGCTCCATAAAATTACTTTCTAGAAACCAATCTTTTGTTGCTTATGTAGAAAACGTATTTAACTGTGCATCCTCAAAGACAAACTTTAAATTTCTTGTATCTACTTGGAGCCTTTTTTGTTTTTCTCTAGAAGACTTACCTTTCATGGTAAAGAGTAGATGGGGAAAGATGTATTCAGAGGGTTGGTAGCTCTCCGCCAGTAAATAAATTCCAACAACTAGATGCAACAGAAGTGCAATTTCTACATACAGTTTTTGTGCATTCACAGACTAGTTAGCCTATCTCTTAGTCAGAAAAGTGGAAGGTAGTTTTGCTTTGAGCCCATATCCGTTTACCCATCATGAGTTGATATTGGAGATTGTTCTCACAAGTGTTAAGGTGTTTGTGGCAATAATATTTAAAAGTTCTTGTAATATTTTGAGGGACTATAAGCTCAAGAATACTAGGTAATCAACTGAAGGACATGTAGGTGCAGCAGCTGCAGAGTTTTCAGCTGGAGCACTACCTGGATTTCTGCAAACTTTAGCTTCCATGAGCAGGTTTTTCTTGCCCTATTTGACTATATATTTTATGTATATCCTGATTGTTACCAGAAAAAATCTGTCTTATTTTCTGTTTTGTTGATAAGCCCATCTGATGCCCTTTACGAAGCATTCGTCAAGACAGACTCTGCATTCAGGGAAGAACTAGATTCTCGTCGCAAATCCAAGGGAGTTATTAAGAAAGACTGGCATCCTGGTTGTACTGCAGTCACTGCTCTTATTGTAAAAAATAGGCTTTTTGTTGCTAATGCTGGTGACTGCAGAACCATGTTGTGCCGCTCTGGTCATCCATATTCTTTAAGCAGGGTGAGTTGGGACTTGACTTTCTAATAAGTGAGAGACCTTGTATCCTTGTCTTGGTGGTGCCTTGTTGCACAAAGTTTCAGGTTTACCAATTAAGTGACGTTAATATAGTAGGATCATGTTGCAAGTTGGTCTGAAGAGAGAGAACGTGTCATTAGTGCTGGTGGCCAAGTCAAATGGCAAATTGATACATGGAGGGTTGGTCAAGCTGCTCTCCAGGTTTCTCCAATCTTTTGCCTTTTAACACTGTTTTTTTGTATCTTTTTGGCTTATTAATAATAGTGAGTGTTGGTCTCTCCAATGGACTTTTTCCTATTTTTTTCCCATCCATACTGCAATATACAAGTGACACTTTCACAACAAAAAGGAGAAAATAATGATATTGCTGTAGCACCCAAAGTTGACTATGTAGGTAGGAAATTTGGTAGGGCACAAAATACCAATTAAGAAACAATCAGGGGCTGCAAGCAAAAAGAGGCAAAGAGCTGCAGCAAAAAATGGTGCTAGAATAAGACAGGAGGAGTCTTGGAAATTGTCTTAGAAACCTTTAGGCATCACAGAGCTAAGGCAATAATTGCATCAGGAATCTCAAGAAAGTTTCCAAAATCCTAAGGACATTTTGTAAATGGTCGTATCAGTGAACTTAGTCTTGTTCCTTTTCAATTTCCTTCAATCCATATAAATATCACAATTTTAGTTTGTTTTCCAGTTGGAACAAGAATCATAAATTTGAATTAACTTGAATTTTATAGGACTTTTTGTTGAAAGGAAAATTCTTATTAGAGGTAGTTATCATTTGAGTTTTTGATGAATTAAGCGACTATATGGTGATGTTGATGCAGTTCTTTATCCTTATGGGTTCTCTTATGTTTTCACCATTTGAAAAGCATAACAAGATACATACCCTTATGTGGCGAGGATAAGGTAAACATCTCCTTTCAATGCATCCCAAAAATGCTTCACCATTGAACAAATCGAACAATTTTCATGCAATTTCTATCTTGCAAAACAACTCCATTTTCAGACGTCTAAAGAAGAAAAGCAGTTGATGTTTACAAATATCAAGAAAGGCAATTTTGTGATTAACTTTTGCATATTGAAAGAATTATGTGGTTTTTCAACTGACTGATCAAACGTTTTCCCTCAACAGGTTACACGGTCTATTGGAGATGATGATCTGAAGCCTGCTGTAACAGCTGAACCTGAGATAACTGAAACCATACTCTCTGCAGCAGATGAATACATTGTAAGAAATTGAGTTTTGGTAACTTGATGACCTTTAGAATTTGGATTCAGCAGAGGATTAACGATATTAATGCTTCCTAATTTCTAATTTTGGCATTTCTTGATGAGTCATTACTGTTATTTCTTCAAAATTCAAGGCCAAATTTTGCAAACTGTGACTATTTGAATCTTTCTCTGTTTTGTTGTTTGGAATTGTTTCTAATGAAGATGCAGCTAGCATAGTTATACTACTGCTATATTGCAGCTGTAAATAACTTCAAGAACTTCATGGTAAACGGTTTTGCATGTTCTGTGGTGGAAATCCCCCTTCTGCTCCTTTTTACCAAAAAGGAGAAAAGGAAAGGAAGGAAAGCTTTATAGCAATCATCTCAATTCAGGTGTCTTTGTACCTTGAAGTGGCATAGATTTGCTTTTACTTAGTATTGAAGTCCATTTAGTTTTACCCAAGTGTTAGCACTTAATCCAGAATAACAAAGTATTTTTTATTAGACAAAATTAGATTGACGTCGGAGTAAAACTGCTGTTAGAAATTGACACCTTGGTGTTTTCACTTTAAAAAAAAAAAAAATACAAACTACTACTGTTGATTAGCCAAGAATTTTCGAAGAGGGGGAAACCTCTTAAATTATATAGAGTATCTGCAATAATAGGTAAAATGGAGGCTGTGTAGCCTGCCTATGGAAGATTTTTTTCATTTGATAAATTCAAACGAAATCCTATGCTCAACAATCTCCACTTGCATGGAGAAATCCCAATTTATCTTGGTTTAATAGATTTTCAGCTAGCTACTAGACACTGAATATCAGTTCTTGTTCTATTAGCCATTAGAGGAGCAGCTAAAGTAGTTATCTCCTGATTGTGACAATTCATTCACGGTATTTAGTGGCAGCTGTAGCAAGTTTGAGAACCTTACACAGAAAGGAGTTCTGAGGAAAGCTGAAGGAGCCAACCAAACTCAGTATGCCATTACTGAGCTGTTCTGATCATAGGATAGTGATAAGTTTCTTGCAGGTAGCTGTGTTATTACTGTTAAATAGAGAGGATTAATGGATTTCTCAGCCTGATTAAAATGAGAAACTGTACTAGCAAGTTGATACCCCATTGTTCCAGCTTGTCCAGTCCAGGTAAACTTCTATAAGCCAGCCACAACTTGAAGACAAACCAAGGAACAATTGTAAAAAATCATGCCAGATATAGCTAAAGACCATTGTAAAGAATCCTGAATTTGTGGATTGGGAGTAAAGGTGGCCGGTAATTTTTACCAATTATCTGAATATAAACTAAGAAACAAGTGTAGAAATTATGCCAGGTTTAGCTAAAGACCATTTCAAAGAATCCTGAAATTGAAGTTTAAGAGTAAATGAGACCAATAACTAGTAATTTTAATCAATTATCTGACTTCATGAGTTACCCTCCTCCCTTCAGGACACTACCAATTAATTTCTTGAATAATAGAAGAAAGCATTGCTTGTGTTTTTGCCAGTGAAGTATCCAGCCATCTTCTTAGGAAATATTGTAGAATTGAGCCTCATAAGTGCCAATTATGAAATTAGAGGTGAGAACATTTCCAACCTAAACTTTAAACTGGAAGCTTTTTTCCTTGCTAATGGATTATAGAATCTAAAGATATTCCTCCTCCAGAAAAACAAAATCCTCACATGGTTCAGAGACTTCTATTCCTGGTACAGATTCTGGTGAAGGCCTGGAACCCCATTCTGATGGCGTCATACTTTAGTCTGCAGAGGATGATTCCTCTGTCCCAGGTCATAAACTAGCTTCTAATCCTCTCGAGTGTGGTTGTGGGCAGCACTAATTTGATGAGTTGCGGCCCTCCTAGTCTCTTATGGGCCCAGCTTTTAGTCCTGGCAAGTACTTCCTCCAAAATGGGCTGGCAATCTCTGATTTTCAAACTAGTCAGTATATATGCAATGCCCAATTATCTTGCCAGCAATACAGCTTTTGGCAATTCCCACTGGATATTGTACAGAATAGCCTCTCTTTCATCTTTAATCCCCAGAGAGCAGCAATTACTCTTCTGAAGGCTTGGTGAAATAGAATTGAGGATTGAATAGAATTCTGGATGGATAAAGAGGATTTAAAGTTCATAATCCTGATATATGCTGTTTAAATAATACGTGTCTTGATGCTAGCTTAATTCTATAGTGTCATTTGAGTTTGTGCTTGAAATTATTAAATCATGTATTTGGCATGTATAAGTTGTATGTCACTAGTCCATACAAGTGAATCATGGAGTATGATTCATTCACGGTAATCACCTTAATGTCAATCATTGCGTGTTTTGTTAAGACTTCTTCTTTCTCTATCTCTACCCCTTTTTTTTTTTTATTATTATTTTTGTTTGGCTGCAAGTGACTTGTTTGATTGTCAGGTAATGGCCAGTGATGGGCTTTGGGATGTTATGAACGAAGCAGATGTAATAAGCATAATCAAGGATACTGTTAAAGAACCTGGAATGTGCTCAAAAAGATTGGCTACTGAAGCTGCTGAACGAGGCAGCAAAGATAACATAACAGTTATCATTATTTTCCTCCGCCCAGTCTCCACAGCAGAGAGAATTTACTAGCTTTTAAAGAGTTCTGCACGGTGCAAATTACAAAAATTTACATGTTTTACCCTGTATTTTACAGCTTCTTGTGTTGTAGCTACCATTATTTATTCTTTGAATTTGCGTTTACAATGCAGCACGAAGGATCATACTCTCAAATCATGTTCTTCCGTGTTATTAAACATACTGTTGCTATTTTGTCTGCTGTCATAGTTTTTTACATTCCATGCCTGCTTCTAGGTTGATTGAAGTCTGATGTGTGTTTTTCGGCAATTTTTGAGCTTCTGAAAGGAGACTCGTACAGGTTTAGGACAATTTTTTGTCATCTTTTGTTCTTAGTTCTAGGATTCAAAACCAAAGGTACAAAAGTTTTGAGGCAATTTTGCAATGTTTCCGGGAAATTGTTCATAAAACCTGATATCTATGTTTGTTTTGGCTAATTATGAGGTTGCACGGAACAGAATCGCACTACAGTTTGGTTTTCATTCCCTAACAGATGGGCAAAGTGAAAGATTCAATCAATGCTTGGAGCCTTTTCTTAGATGCATGACTAGTGAACTACCATCACAATGAAGTAAATGGCTTAGCATGGCAGAGTGATGGTATAATATATCTTATCACTCTAGCTGGAAACTCTCTGTGTTTGAAGCACACACTATGGCTACAAGATGCCGCCACTTCCAATGGTACCTTGTTATAATACTATAATCCCTGCTGCAAATGCTGGGCTGCTGATGCTGTAAACAATCGAGGAACATCTAGACAAAGCTGAGAATAGAATGAAGGTTTTTGCTGGTAAGCATAGAACAGAAAGACAACTGAAATGGATGATTGGTTGTATCTAAAATTACAGCATATAGACAACAATCCATTGCAGCTAGAAGATATCTCAAGTTGGCTTCCAAATTCCATGGACTATTTCAAGATACAAAAAAGATCAGTGCTGTGGCTTATAAACTAAAACTGCTAGCAGGTGCTAGAATGCACCTTGTTTTTCATGTTTCTCTTCTGAAAAAGAAGATAGGACCCGCTCAGCAACTGACTCTCACTGTCCCTGAACTGGACAGCAATAATCACTGCTGGCTGGAACCTGCTGCTGTGTTGAAAAGATGAATGATATTAAGAAATTCTCAACCTGCGATCCAGTACTTGATCAAATGGTACCAGCTGAGTGAAGAGGAAGCATCTTAGGAGGATATATCTTTCATTCTCAGGCAGATTCCAAGTTCCAGCCTTGGCCAAGACGAATTCTTGTTCAGAGGGGGGAAAGTTGTCAAGCTTTAAAGAATTAGTACTGAATTTCTAGTTGTGTTAATAGTAGTAGTCATATGGGGGTGGGGGGATTTAAGTGTTACGGTGTTGTTTGGGGTGTTAATTCAGTGGTTAACCAATTAGTTTAAGACTGTTACTGCATTAATAATGAGTGAGTTAATCAATTGGGAATTTGTTACTCATTAGAGTATAAATCCAACATGTACACATCATTTTGGCATCTTGGAAGAAATAACAGAAACTCTCTCTCTCTCTCTCTCTCTCTCTCTCGGTTTTTCTTCCTCTTAACTGTATCTTCATTCCTTTATCAATTGAAGGAATAATTTTCAAGAAAACCATAAATATCCTCACACCTGGCTCTTGCTTTGACCTTGCACAAGTCTGCCTTGGTTAACATTATTTTCTTTTTACACCCATCTCAAATTCCTTAACAATCCAGCCATTGTACTGTTGGTCATCTTCGAAATAGGTGGACCATACCACTTCAAAAAATTACCACAATTGACAATTGCACATGTTCAACTGGTTATGAGACATTTAAGAATTAAAAACATTCAAGCTTTTAAAGATCAAAATTACCACGTGTAACAACTGAATTCGGGTTGTTGCTGATGAAGATCAAACCAAAACTCCCAACTAGCATGCTCATGGAAACTGTCACTCAACCGCACCAATGTCTGTGTAGCAGTCACATGACCGCTTTTGACTAATCTTCTGTCCAGAATTGCCACTAGTTCCCGTAGCAAATGACCTTGAGCAATCAAATCGGAGGGAATTTGCTGCTGAACCATCTGAGATCCAACCTTCTTTTTTAGCATAGAAACATAGAAAGTGGAGTGTTTCTTAGCAATTGTTGGTAACCATGGTTCAAAGTCACGGTCGCGGTCGCGGCTGCGGCCCGGAACGTTCCACATCGATCTCGACATATCGATCGCGGTCTCGGTGAGACGCAAATTTTAAAGTATTTAATATTCTAAAAATTGTTAATAATATAAAAAATTATGCTAAATAAAAATAATTAAAAAATAGCAAAAGAAACGGCCAAGTCAATCTGTCACGGTGTGACTCGGCTGATTTCTCGTCTTGACTTGGGATAAGTCGGAGTGACTCGGCCGAGTCAATCCGTCGCGGTGACGACTCGGCCGATTTCTCAGCGAGTCAAGTATTTCAGTATCGTTTCGTCACGGTATCGTATCGGTAGGAGTCGAGACGGTGACGACTCGGCCGAGTCGTCTCGGTCTCGGCCGAGACTTCGAACCATATTATGGTAACTGAAATTGATAATAAGCTACAGGTCCAACTCTTTCCAGAAAGGCACAAAGTGATGCGGTGATAGCTTCTGATTCTTGTTTCAGCGAATGCAGCCTATAAGGCTGAAGCTTGACATAAACCAAATCTCCGATGTCTAATTGCCTTATCTGTTATGCATAAATCAGCCTATTGCTGCCTTGGACATACTTCTGTCAACACTATGGTTCAAAGATGCAGCCGAGTCCAAGATGACTCGGCCGATTCATCACCAAAACGGAGGACTGTGGTCCACAACCATTTCGAGTCTCCTCGCAGATAGAAGAATCATTGAGAAGTCGGCCAAAACTCGATTGACGCGGACTGAGTCATTTTCGAGTCCAACAGAAACAGATTCGTCCGAATCAAGTCAGGCCAAACAAAAACTCGACGACAAAAAAGAAAAAAGAGAAAAAAAGTCCCAATAGCCTTTCAACTCTTTTCCAAATAAAGTTTTAACCCTCCAACAATTAACGATAAAGTTTTGCCCTCGATCTAATAAAATAGCATATTCATGACCTTCTGTCAAACCCAACAGTTAAAATTAACGGAAAGCATTATCTCGTGAGATGCACGATTAAATATCAAGGGCATTTTAATCTCTAAAGGAGGAACCTGCAAATCTAGAAAAGGAGAATCTTCTAACTTTGGCTGACCCTTCAAGATCGCAGACCTGGATTATAAATTTGAGGCTTGAAGTAGCAGAAGGGGTGGAAATTGTTGGCAGCTGGCAAATCACGGTTCATCAATTTTTGGAACAGCAGGGCAAGAACGTAGGCAGTATGCGCCTGCACCACAACCTGCCATGCCTGCAATAACATTACTACAAAAAGTTGCTCAGATTGGAGCAGCAGCAACTAATGTTTCACTCCTGAAAGGGTTCGGGATTGTTTCTTCGGCGTCAGCTTCCAGCGGCCAGCAGGAGTGGAGTGGGAGGGCAATTGAGTCTGATAGTGCATCATTGGCAACAGGCCTAGGACTTGGGCTGCCATGTGATAGTGGGTCTAGCTTGAAGGAACTGACGTTGGGAACTCCATCTGTATTTGGTCCTAAGCATACTGCACTTAACCTTCTTGGATTAGGGATGGCAGCTGGTGGAGGCCCATCAGGCGGATTTTCTGCTTTAATGACATCAATTGGTGGCGGCCTTGATGTTGCTGCTGCAGCGGCATCATTTGGTGGCAGCGACGAGTATTCTGGTAAAGATATGGGAAGGGGATCATGACCATAGTTATTAAACCCGGCCCGGCCCGGCGGTCGAACCGGTCAAACCGGTGAACCGGGCATGAGACCGGGCTGGGTTTCAAATTGGATCGTTTAAACAGTCAAACCGTTGATTAGTCAACGAACCGGCGGTTCGACCGGACTAAACCGGGAACCCGGCCAAAACCGGCCGGTTTTGTCTAAGAACCAGGTTTCGTATAAAAATTTTATGCCTATGCCGAGAATCGAACCTTGTACCTGTGATACATTGCAACAACAACGCAACCGCTAGGCTACTTCATGAGATGGTGATAAGTTTGCTTACTTATACTATATAAACATTTTCAATTTTATCTTTCTTTTTCATTTCTCTAAAACAAATTTATTTGGAATCTTTTAATAAAAATTTATGACCCCCAAACTTATGAAATGGACTTAAAAAATAACATATTACATAATTCATTTTAAAAACATATATTATTTTTAATAATTTTTTGCACTTAAAATTTATAAATAAGTTAGATAATTACACTAAACATAGATAAAATTTTATACTTGAAATTTGGTGTATTACTAAATAACTTTATATTATTGATTCTTATATGAATTAATTTCTTTATAGCAAATTAAATTATATGAGCATTTGCTATGACATTATTTATTATAATTTATGTCGTATATCCTATATCAACATTTATAATATATAATATTTAAATATATGTAGTGACCCACTGGTTCAACCACTCACCCACCGGTTGAACCAGTGACCCGTTGACCCACCTCCTTCGCCGGTCTCCCCTCCGGGCCGAGTTTAATAACTATGATCATGACACAATTAGAACATTTGTTTTCATGAAAGTCAAGGCTTTCATAGTTGACATATTGGGAGTGTGATTTGTGAGGTGGCATCGAGCTTTATTATCAATTAATCTTGCAGTAGCAAATAGCGACTCTTGGCCCGGCAATGCTCCTTAAAAAATTAAACAATTGGCCCTGCATATTGGTTTGCCAGCTGACAGACAGCAATATATACATCGACTAGGTAGAACTGGGCGCAAAGGCAAAGAAGGTCAAGGCATGTTACTATTGGCCCCTTGGGAGGAATTCTTCTTGTCAACCATTAAAGACTTGCCAACAACGAAGGCAGAGGTACCTTTGGTTGATCCAGACACAAGGAAAAAGGTATGTCTGAGATTTAATACTTCCACTTTTGCAACACCAAGATACTCTGCCACTTCCGCAAGTACTTTGTCAGTTAGCTTGGGATCCGCCAGTTTCTGGACATAAATATTAAACATGGGGAATGCAGTGTCTTTTCCATCTTTCAATTACCATATTAGCTTGACACTAAGTTTCTTGGACCCTTCAGAACCTGAACTCCATTTTATGTATTTACCTCCAACAGCCCAAGATGCAGATGGTGGGAAATTTGAGTTCTGTGAAGGCGTATGGACATGGAGATGCCCAAGCACTGCAAAATACTTGAATTGACTAAGAGCAAGCGATGAATTGTGACCATCTGGTTCCAGTTGATGCACAGCAATTAGCACTTTCGCTGCAGCATCCGGATCGAATAGTTTGATTTTTTCGCACTAGGGTTTTGGAGCAAAAGGGGTGGAAATTGTTGGAGGGAAAATCAGTGGTGAAAGAGTTTTTACTCTTTCTTTGTTCAGAGACTATAATGCCCTTAATATTTGACCTTGCATCTCGCGAGATGATGCTTCCCGTCAAATTTAATTACTAGGTTTGATAGAAGGGCCACGAATATTCTATTTTATTAGATTGAGGGTCAAAACTTTACCGTTAATTGTTGAAAGGCCAAAACTTTACTTGGAAAAGAGTTGAAAGGCATTGTAACCTTTTTCCCAAGAAAAAATGATTACATCTGAAAATCTGACAAACGAAGCTCAAAAGGCCAAATGAGGACAATAATTCAAGCCGACAAACAGAATGCAAAAGAAAACTTTATCAGGACAATAATTCAATCAACGACAATAATTCGAATCACAAAACTTCATCACTACACCTTTTTCTTTCCCCTCATCTGGAAATGTTTGCATACTAAATCAAGTTTAGAAGTATTTATTTATTTATTTATTAGTTTTATTGGAATTAGCTTTTAGTAATTGTGTGATTTAGAAATTTGTGTTTTATTTGATATTTCCTATGCAAGTGATTTCATTCCCAACAAGTGTAGTAGATTATAAATAAGACATTATTTATGATGTTTTCTAGAGAGAGAATCTAGAAGAGTCTATCAAATTTTCTATTGTTGCGTGACTTTTTCCATTGTTTGAGATTTCAATAATATTGTGAATTGAGTTTATTATTTTCTTCTCTCCCACATTTATTTTGAGTGTCTGTTTTATCCCTTCAATTTTGTAACCCTACATGCATTGCTTATTATTAGAACTCTAAAATTTGGGTTCTCAATTAGCATCAAAACCAAACTATGAGATTAGTTTTGAGCGTTTCCGCTATCAGAGAATTAGGGCACAAAGTTGCAAAAATGTATTCAATTAATCGAGTTAGTCCACAAAGTTGGTCCTAAAATGTGTAGTTGGTGAAAAATTCGACCATAAGATTGGTCTAAAAATTGTTAGATTACTGCAGGTGTGAAGACAGATATCAGAGAGGAATTATGTCAGATTTATTGATTGCCGTGAGTAGTCAGATTAAAAGATTTGATTGATCAATCAACTAGGGAGACCAGGAAACATGACAGAAAGGAGAAAAAATTTATTCACGTATATGAATTATTAAATAATGGAATATTATAGAGATCTCATTAATGGTGAAAAATTTTTATGTTGACTCCCATAAGTACAAATAGATATACATATTTTGGTTGCATTTTAATAATGAAAAAATATCTCAAATAATGTAATTTAAATGATATTCTTTGTTGGGTTGATGCAAGTGAGTTGCCAAAACATGTTTTCAAGAAGAAAGCACGATTATTTTTTCAAATAATGCGTAAAACAATGGCAAAATGTATTTACAAAATTTTTGTTCGTCGTACTAAAATACCTTAGAGATTTTAGAAGGATATTTACTATGTTTTGCAGACGATTGAAAAGAATTATGCTTTCAAACCGAAGTCTGGTTGTTGGAGATGGTTTGTGAATTTTGAGAATGATAAATTTATTGATGATATAGGAAAGATTGAGAATTATAGTTTTGATTTGCATACTTTGTTTGGAGAAATTGAGAGTGATGAATTTATTGAAGGAAAAGAATGCAGTAATTTGGTAAAAGAAGAAGAGAATTCTGATTTGGTATGTGAAGAAAAAAAATTATTATTGAAAAAATCATTGGTTTCAACTCTCCTCAAAATGATGGAAAGATATTTGATTTGATAGATATGGATTTCATTGGAATTCAAAAAATTTTACTCCAAAAAAATTTATTGACAGTATGAAATTTTTGGTTAATTATGGTAGTGGCTATTTTGAATTATTTGGTGATGATAATTTTGGTAAGAGAGCAATCTATGATTTTTGTATTTTTTGGGCACTTACATTGGTGGTAAATATGGTGACTCTAATGATGAATGGATTTGTATGAATGAGTACTTTGATCAAGAAGAAATTGCTTGCAAAATACAAAGTGCTTCCACTACTACGTGTAAAGATGAAGTTAATAACTTGCAACAAGATGGAGTTGCATGTCAATTATACAGCGATAGAATTTTGCATAGAAATTGTTGTTCGAGATGGTGTTGAACCTATGTCAATAGAGAGGTTGGTTTAAGGGAGGCAATGTTGGCATATTAAACCAAACCTAGAAGTATTTATTTATTTATTTATTAGTTTTATTGGAATTAGATTTTTAGTAGTTGTGTGGTTTAGAAATTTGTGTTTCATTTAGTAATTTCTTATGCAAGTGATTTCTTTTCCAACAAGTGAAGTAAATTATAAATAAGACATTATTTAGGATGTTTTCTAGAGAGAGAGTCTATAAGAGTTTGTCAGATTTTCTATTGTAATGTGACTTTCTTCATTATTTGAAATTTCAATAATATTGTGAATTGAGTTTATTATTTTCTTCTCTCTCACATTTATTTTGAGTGTCTGTCTTACCCCTTCAATTTACGCATTGATTATTATTAGAACCTTCTATACCAAACTTCAATTGTCCAAGTGAAGAAGTAGAGAACAAAACTCCAATCATCCATTGAAGAAGTTACAATGTAAAAGGAGCAGAGGTGAAGGGAGGTGAAAAAATTCATCATCCTCTGAAGCTCAACTCTTTGATGCATTCCCTGGCTTCTTTATTCGAGCAATCACAACTGGACCAAGCAGTTTCACAGAGGCTAAATTGATAACAATCTCTCCACACCCGAACTGAAGATACAGAACCTGTGTAGGGGGAGGAGAGCACAAGCGAACATACAGAGAGCTCAGGTCTGGTTTTGATTTTTGATTTTTGATTTTGTTTTTTTTTAAAGTTTGGTACGTGTGTAATTTTTGGTTATAAATTAGAAATCCATTTTGAATTGATTGTGGCCTTTGTGTATTGGGGGCTTCTATGCTAATTAAAGTTTAGGAATTTGGATTAGTGTAACTTATTTCTTTTGTTAGATCAATTTGGAATGTAATCCGTTTATCTATTTGATAGGTAGTGAAAATAAAAATATTCTTACTATACCTTTCATATAATTTTTCTCATCTAGTAATTGACTTTTACTAAATATTTAGTGGTAAAGGTTTCGTTTTTATTGACTTTTAATGCTTGAGTTTCTGAAGTGATTTTGTAATATATACTAATTATTACAATAAACATTTAAAATTTACTAAAAATTTCTTCAAAAAAATGAACAAATGATCATGCAAATAAATTAATATTGTAGATGATATTTTTAACTTAGTAATATAATCACAAGAAGTTATTATCTTTGTAAAATGTCTTAAATTACTTATAATATTTTTTGACACATTATTATTTATTTCATGTGGGACTAGTTAATTATGATGGTATGTATAATAGTTGAAATGACAAATAAGGATAGTGATTGGGAACATGATATAGCGGTGGTTAGGAATAAAAAAATTGTAAGGTGCAATTCTGAAAAAAATAATGTATGGTGAAATTACAAGACGTATTGATCATGTCACAGGACAAGTTGAAACCTATCCAAGGGTTGCAAAAAGAAGTTATGGATGTGATAAAAATGCATCTAAGGGCTAGTAAAGCTCAAAGAGCTTCATTAAAAACGTAAAAATAAAAAATATTTGAACTGTCTACAAGAAAAAAAATGTGTATGGTGATTTTAATGTAATTAGCGATGAGGATGATGAAGACTTCCATGAAATTGATGAAGAAACCAGGATGGCATTGAAAAAAATAGATAAACCAAGCAATTAGAGATAGTTAATACTTGCAATTTGTTGAAAAACAATCAAGGTGTTTAGAGGTCAACCTCTATGTTCATTTCAGGTATTATTTGTAGACTAAAATGTTATAAAAAAAAATTTTACATTCAATTATAAAATAAAATGAAGCTATAATTTATTTATTTATTTATTTAATTTGTTTTTTGAAATATTGTTAACTCCAAGAAATATGGTTGTTGGCACTTTGAAACCAACAATTTTCGAAAGTAAAAGAGGATTTTCACATAATTTTAGTGTTAGACAAGCACATAAAATGACAAGCAGATGAGTCGGCTTATATATGTTTCCTTGGAAACAAAAATTAGTCAAATCAATATTTGCAAGAAAAAATATATAGAGAGCTGATAAGACAATTTCAAAGTTATTCCATTTTTCAATGCTATACCATTCCATGCAACTAACAATCCATAATATCAATCAATGGTTGATGAAATTGCCAAAGACACTCTGGGTATTAAAGGCCCTTTAGCATACCAAATTGTAAATAAATATTTAAATGAAAATTTTCAAGAGTTTGAGCAATATCTAAAAGATATTTATGATAAATTGCCAATTTTTGATTATACACTTATCTGTGATGGGTAGAGCACTCGTACAAAACATCCAATAATAAATTTTATGATACACTATGATAGACACATGATGTATAATAGTGCAGTTGATTATACCAATGTGAAAATCAAAACGCTGAATGTATTTTTAAATTTATAGATGTAGTAGAGGTTGTTTGAGAAGAAAATCTTGTACATGTTGTTACACATAGCGAATCTAGCATAAAAGTAGTTAGACAACTATTGAGAAAAGAAAAAAGAAAAAAATATATTATGGTCACCTTGTGCTACTCATTGCATTGACTTGATGCTAGAAGAGATGGATGATGTGAAAGAACCACCATTACACAAGAAAAAGAAGATAAGTTTCATATATAAAAGTGACAAAGTAGTGAATCTAATGAAGATACATACCAAAAAAAGGGAAAATTGCCAGTCCAGGCATTGTCAGATTCACTACTGAATTCATTTGTATGGAAAATCTTCTTTCGCATCATATAGAATTGAGAAAGATATGTACCTCAAATGAGTAGGTAGAGTTCAATAACACTACTAAGAGAAGAGCAGAAGCTATTTAAGTAGCTGAATTGATATTATTAGAAAAGTTTTGAAAAAATGCCCGACATTTATGTGTAATAATAGAGCCTCTAACTAAAGTTTAAAAACTATTGGTCAAGATAATAAACCAATTTTGCCAATTATTTATAAGGCAATGAATAGAGCAAAAATGGCTGTTAAAAAGTCGGTGAAACGTTATAAAAAGATTTGGGAAGTGATTGATGATAGATAGTACAATGAACTTTATTGTCATTTACATGCAACAGACAATTTAAAATGTTTCATGCAACTTAAATGTGTGATATATGTGTATTTGTTTTGTTCTCTAATTTTATGATTTTATCTTTTGTAGCATATTTTTTTTGAACCCAGTCCTTCAATACTCTGGAATGTGTGAATTTAATCTTGATGAAGTTTGAAAAGATCAAAGAAATTCATCACAAGCTGAAGCCAAATTTAGATGCACAAGTTGATGTCAAATATGAGGTATTCTTTTGATTATTTTATTTATATATATACTAATGATCATATTTATTAATAAAATTTAGAATTTTAATATGTATGCATCTATTATTTTTGTAGATCAAAATTTTGATAGAGAAAAGGGAGAATTTGGAAGTGATGTAGCAACAAGAGCATTATTGAAATCCTTGCCAAGTTTCGACTCTATGTATACTTATATAAACATTTAAATGGTATTAAATTATAATAATTTTTATAACATTAAAATAATTATTATTTTATTTGTTTAGTTGAATGGTGATTTAACTATAGTGGAAAAAAACTCCAAATCTAAGGAAGGTTGCAGTCAAAATTTTGAGCCAAACCTATACATTTTATGGCTGTGAAAGAAATTGGAATACATGGTCATTAATTCATACAAAATTTTGCAATCGTCTGGCAATTAAAAAAATACATAATTAGTTTTTATGTGAAATCTAAAATAACATTACACTAAAAATTTAGAATACCCAATTGCAAATCAACCTGAGTGTTGTTGTGTGTTACCATGCTGGCACGGGTTTTTACAGCAAACATTTGAGGCTGAACCTATATATTTATGTATAAAACATCAAGCCTGTATTTTAATATTCTAATTGCTTTTCATTTTAGTGTTGGAATACAGATAAATTTAGGTCAATGTAGTTGGTTGAAGACTCAGTTACTTGGGGTGTATGCTTGCAGCTTGCTTCACATGAGTAGTGCACATCTAAAAAATGAGGTTTAGACATTTGTTAGCCTGCTCAAACCTATCTTATGTGTCATTACTTCCAATAGAAAGTCATTCTACATATACAGCATGTACTACTGTTATGATATCGTGTATCGTTTACTTCTAAAGGTTGTTGTAATGGCAACCTATTAGCTTCATCCTTACTACTTTGCTATTTTCTTCTCTAATAAGCCTCTAGGTGCTTTTGCCGCTTTAGCTCTTTTTCTTATTCAGTCAACGATGCATATTTGTCCCCTACTTTTTCATTTCGCCAATGCTTTTATTCTTCTAACTTGTTAACTTTACTCAGTATGGTCATTTTAGGTTACGATAACTTTACATCCTAAGAATTTTTTGAGATTGAAACATCCTTTGTAATAAAGGCCTTAATAATAATAAGCAAATGCACTACATCATATATTATTTAGGATTTCATTATCCTAGATAACAAGCATGACAAGAAGCTTACATAGGAAAATGAGATTTCTCAAGATACAAGCATACTAACCAACAGATATAGCTCAAGTAGAATAATAAATAAGAGATGCGTACTAAATCATCTATGTTATCCTTGATTAGTTCACATGCCTTGAGATAAGTCTAACTGAACGATAGATAGTTGTTCAAAGTGCACACACATTGCTGAGAGCTGGTTGTTTTGAAATTTATGTCTTCATTCTCACTGTTAATTAGCTAATTCATCAAATTTTCTATACATCAATTCTTCATAAGGAGGGAATAAGTGTATTTAGTCTTTATCTTTGTTTCACATCTTTGAGGTTTGTTTTCTAATTCAATTGTAAAAAAGAAGATATTGGTGAAGCAAAGATTCTGATACTTGATATCAGATTAGTTGTTGTAAACTATAACATCTTGTGACATCTTCTTTGTGTTTGAGGTCTTATTAGTATCTTTAATCATCTCTATAAAGGCAATTTAATCAAAAGTTCTTATTAGTATCTTTAACCAACTTGTATTTCACCAATTACAGGTAATTTCATTAGTTATGTAGCTATTCTTGATATTAAAATGTTAATCAACCTGTTGATCAATAAGGATTGTAGCATCTATAAAAAAGTAATATAAGTTTCCTTTTCGTAAGATTGTTATTTAGTTTACATCACATGGATTACAAGTAATTTCATTACCTATATGTCTATTTTGGGGTTAAAATTCAAAGCTACACTCATTCTTGTCCCGTGTAAGGTTTTCTTTCACATTATTTTGGGTAATTTTCTGATAACAAAATACACATCCTTTTTTTGTTTCACATATTTTTGGTTTCTTTTAGGTCCATTTTTTTTTGTTTTTCAGTATAAGAAGGCATTTGTTTTTGTATAATATAACAAAGCACCCATTGAAGCTCAAATCAATTTAGTCATTTTCGTATGTGTTTATTTTATAAATTTATCAGTGGGTAAACAATTGAATCTCAAATCTACAGTAAACCATATAACCTATCAATTCACAATGTTTTACAATCAAATTACTATCAAATTAAATTCCATATATGAAGCTCTTACTACATGCAGTAGAAAACGCATCATAACTGAATTCATAAAGATACTTTTCCAACTGACCTTATTCCAAATACCCCTCCGAAAGCTTTTCCTTGCAACTGCTCCAAACCTATCACATTATAGGCACACAAGTCAAATTACATAGGCCAACCAAATTTGTGTAGAAATATTAATATTGTAGCCAAATTACGCAACCAAAAGCTCAAATTTTATGATAGGAGCATACAACCAACGCTACACACCACAAGAATCACCCATATAAACAATAAAACTAAGGAACAAAACTCACCTCAAGCTAAACCACCACGAATAGCTTCGGCAAAAGACCATTCTGAAATGATGGTATAAATGCAGCAAAAATAGGCCAATCCTGGAAGCCGAAAGTGGGAAAACTGAAGAATGTGAAGGAGGAGGCACTAGAACAACCATAACTGATGCTTAGACATTAATTCATCAACATACACGCATTTTTGGATGTTTAATTGAGATGTAAATAGTGTTATATTGCTGGTGGGGAAGCTGATGCGAACTCGATTCCCCAATCTCCCACTCTCAAAGAAACGAATTGTATAGACAGTGAAAGGATCTATCTTGATCAGGTTATGGATACAAAGGATGGACTCTAAACCAATCAAGGACAGATCGAGATTGTTTAGAATGGTAGAAAGGCACCACAATTCAACGCAATCTTGAATTGATAAGCTGAATTTGAACAAAGGAGACACAACTCACTTTGTATCAAGGGACGTTTCCAAGGAACAAGAAAGAGAAAGAACTCTCACAATTTTATTCATAATCACCTAACTTTGAAAATTTGCATAAGGTTGGCTATTTATAACCTTACATGACTCAAAACCCCGATTCTAATTGGAAAAACATAAGTTTCCTAATGTGACTTGAACACTAATAAGACACAACTTATTGTACTAAACAAGCTAGATATGCCTTAGTAGGCTTACAAGACCCAAACAAATATTATGAAATAGAAAATTACTTAAAACTATGAAAGTCACTAAAAATGGGAAAAATCCATTTTTCATCCTCAAACTTTGTGACTAAGACACATTTGGTCCCCAAACTTTTTGACCAGACACATTGAGTACATGTATTAACTATTTTTTGCCACATTTAGTCAAAAAACGGGAAAATTTTCAATTTGGACGGTGAAACCCACGTGGCCGTTAACTTATGCATCGGGAATCAATGCAAGTCAAACTAAAGTCCACACATTCTCTCTCTAATGCAAGTCGACACAAAATGTTGACTAAAAGTACACTCAAAGTCTAAGGGTGGAGCTCCTTTTCCTCTCCAAGTTTATCTCTTTCCCACCAAGCTTGTGGAGTGAAAAGCTGCGTGAGATTAGCAGAGGTAGGGGAGTGATTCAACGAAGCTTTTCTAATCCAGTAGAATGGAGTGATCCACCATATCAAGCAACTCCTTTTCATCTTCAATTCGTACTTGTCAGCAAAATGAGGTCACGAAGCTCAGAATCGTCGATTTCGTCAAATAGCAGTACCCGTGTGTGTGGGTGTGGATTAAAACCCAAATTGGCAACTTCTTGGCGGGATGATAATCCTGGAAGAAGATTCTACGGTTGTCCAAGATGGCCGGTAAGCGTAGTCTAATTTTTTGTATGTAAAGTCTAGAAATGCCCTTATCCTGTGTGCGTGTGTTTCTTTGCTCTGTTGAAAGTGTAGAAATGCCCTTACTGTAACAATATGTTGTATTTGCAGAGGCCAGATAGGTGCAAATATTTTGAATGGCTTGATGAACCAATCTGTGCAAGAGGAAGGAGCATAATACCAGGTTTGCTGAGAAGGATAAATAAGATGGAGGAAACAATTGAAAAAGGCCGAAGAAGGGAAAAAATTATGATTTGTATTATCTTGATGTTGGCCATGCTACTTATGATCTCTGTTGCTGGGAAAAATAGGGGACATGCAAGAGAAGGAAAATTGGTACTAAGCTTGGAATGAGTTACCGAATCTGGGGGTGATGACTGTGGTTCGTTCCTTTCATGGGGCAGAACTTTGACTGAATTTGTAAATGTAGAAATAGGATGCTTTCATGGGGCATGCCTTTCCTAAAATCTGCACTATCATATGTTTCATGGGGCATGCTTTGTAAACGTAGAAATAGCATGCTTTCATGGGGCAGAACTTTGACTGAAGTTGTAATAAAATCTGCAATCCCATATGTTTAGTATATATTCTTTATTTCATGCTTTTCCTATTATTAATTGCGTGAAATGGTTGTTGTGCATCTTCATATATGAGATTGTGTGATATGAAGATTGTGTTATCTCCTCAGTGCTTTTTCTACTTAATGGTGTAGGAAAAGAATGAGTTTTTGTTTTCTTTGTTTTTTTTACTTGTTCATTCCAAAACTTTGTCTCATAATCAACTTGAAACGTAATTTTTGAGGGATATCAGTCCATGAACATGAACCTTTAGAAACAATAAATATAGTGATCACAAGAACTACCAAAAAGAGAGCTACATGAGATCAATAAACAAAAAGATGTAAGAATTACCCTGTGAAGAGCTCATTGTAAAAAAAAAAAAATGCAGACCTCAGAACTCATCATTTAGGAGCTCCACCCTTAGACTTTGAGTGTACTTTTAGTCAACATTTTGTGTCGACTTGCATTAGAGAGAGAATGTGTGGACTTTAGTCTGACTTGCATTGATTCCCGATGCATAAGTTAACGGCCACGTGGGTTTCACCGTCCAAATTGAAAATTTTCCCGTTTTTTGACTAAATGTGGCAAAAAATAGTTAATACATGTACTCAATGTGTCTGGTCAAAAAGTTTGGGGACCAAATGTGTCTTAGTCACAAAGTTTGAGGATGAAAAATGGATTTTTCCCACTAAAAATTCGAAAAGTTGGTCCGACAAAAACCATCGGACAGTTTCTACATTTTCTCCACTGGTTTTATCAACCAATTATAATCCGTTCCACGATTAGTTCGGTTAGGTCCTCCGGTTACACTTCTTCCAAGCCTGGATTCGTATCATTCCCTTCTTCTTGAAGGCAATTTACCCTCAAATCGAGTGCTTACCTACAAAGAAGCAACTCGGGGAATGTCTTAATGAATGCGAGCCAACAAACATGCCATCTACTCAATTTGATCACGAGCCCACTCACACGTCTCAACTCATGAACCATGAAGCACAAACACTCTCTACCAAGTTTATTCGATCCTCTATCACTCCTTCCCCCATGAAAATAATTCGATTTTGAATCGATACCTGAGTCAAAGACAAAAGAAGAAGAATGAATGATGATGAAAAATTTGCAATTACTAAGCTCACCAACTGAAAACAAGTAGGAAAAACTTGGACACCATGCATAATTCAAAAACTCTTAACATGACCTAAAAACACACTAGAACTACTAAACGAATAAGCATAATAGATACTAACACAATGATCGCATGACTCAAAGACAATGAATGAATCATAAGGACTCAAAATGAGATTCTCACAACACAAACAACTACAATGCTAAAAAGGACTTGATTTGATGCTAGAACTACTAACACCATGCAAACCAATAGGACAAACACAAAAATCAGAATTTAAAGTAGTAATTTCAGCTTTAAAATTATTTAAAAGATAACTCCCTTCCAATGTAAGAAACTTGTTTACGAAGGCAGTGCACTTTGTCATAAATTGATAGTAGAAATCGGTTACCTCTCGAAAGATAGTCAATCCATCAAAAGATTTATAAATGGTGCATGTCAAAACCATCTTTACTTCACCTTGTTCAACTTGCAAAAGACTATTAACACTAAACAAAACAAAGTTAAGATCGTTAGAAGAAACATAGGATCTCATACCCTTACTCAAAATTAGCTGACTGTCTTTCTCTAACTCAATAACTGACTCAATGGCTAACTTTTCAGTCTTATTACTCTCAGCCTCTTTCTCTTCATTCACTATTTCCTCAACTAGCTCTTTTTTCATATTATAACACTCATGCTCACTTTTCATAAATGTTAGATTAAAACAAAGTTGGTCATAAGCAAGTACTACAAATGTAGAACAACGACTATTAAATACAAATGAATATTTTTTAGTATGTCCATCATATTTAATTCCTCGCCTCAATATCCATGCTTTACCCAACAATACATGCGTCACTTGAATTGGCACTACATCATACAACATCTCATCAATGTACTTGCCAATTTGAAAAGGTATAAGTGTGTGCTTAGTAATCCAAACTTCACCATGAGCATTCAGCAACTTATATGGTCGAAAATGATTCCTTATACTATATAAGAAGGAGTTTTGGTCAAAGAGGAGGTTGAATTTCAACCGCATAAGTAGGGACTTTTTGGGAATTCCTTATATTATGAAGTGTTTTGCAAGCTGTAGGTACAAGTCTGGAAAGCCTGTGATTGGGGAAATTAACCGAAATGGCCTCCTTTATAGACATTGAAAACTTTAAATGTGGGTGCGTATTTGGGTATTTATGGTCTGTCTAATTAATCTGGAACCATTTGTTGCTTTTGGTACAACTCATATAAGCATGTGAGTTTGCGTAATTATTGAAATGGCCTTTACACGCACTCAGCTCTAGAGCCGCAGACAACCGTTTGGGGACTCGCGAAACTTAATGGTTTAGTGTCTGAAATTGCCTAAAATGCGTCTTGGCCGCTCCCGCATACTACCGTTTATGTCCCCGGTGTTCTTGGCCGCTATTGCCTAATGTTTCATGAGCTTTCAGGATAGCTTCATGTTTGCATCCGGGTATTAGTTGTTGGATTCTTTGGCCGAGATTTTTCTCCTTCAATTGCTTCTAACAATTACCATCATGATTCCCAGTTTGTCTTTCCATCTTCTCTCAGGTGTGAACTCCACTATTTTGCTATCATTTATGCCTGAATTTAACGGCCATAAACATGGGTTTATTAATGACTCCATGTCTGGCCTTTGGGATTGGGTCTGTTTTCCCCCTTTCAGCTTCGGGGATTGGGATTTTCCATGCCTCTTCCTTTCCCCTCTCATCCGAGCTCATGTCCGAAAGCCCCCATTTCATTGACATTAAGCCTCAATTAAGTAGCCAAGCGTTTGTATGTTAATGCCCAAACGGCTGCCCATTGATTATGCTTATTTCAATGCCTCCTCTTTCGTCATCGACGGTTTCACCCTTTTCACATTCTGGGATTTGGGCTATTTTTTATGCCTTCCTACCGAGCATCTCAGAATGTTCTTTAGCCGCAGCTACTCCTGGTGGTTCAACTTGAGGTAAGATTTGTCCCCCAATTTTGCCGTTCATGTGGGTGGTTTGGGCCGTGGGTGGCGTCGATATGTGCTTAATTCCTATAATTTGACACTCGGCCCTTGTAATTTAGCTGCAACATATAGATTTTTCCACACATTTAGAAGGCCTCTGTAAGTTGACGGGTTTGCTTATAATGTTATAGGTTCGGGATAGCAGCAAGAAAAAGCTCTCGGTGGGGTTTCTGGAATAAGGTTAGCTTTCTGGGTACTCTGCATCTCTGAATTATGGCCGAATTTCATTTGACATACCTTGATTGTGATGCGTTGTGAATTGAACATTTGTACCATTTGTTGCTGGTTTCAGAGCTAACTATTAATACATTGCTTGGGCACATTGCTGGTTCATCTTTTACACTGCTTTGTGATGCTTTGAGAGTTTGCTGGGTTCATATTAAACAGGCACAAATGCTTTGTTATAGTGAATAACAATTCTGAAATTGCTATGACTACCTAAAAAGATTAACCTAAAACAGTTCAAATAATTGCTAAACAAGAAAAAAAAAACACCAGGGTGTTTTGTTACTAGGGAACAACCCAAACTAATGCCAAAAAGAATCCTCACACAAGACAAGCGCCAGTGTGTCTTCATATTTAAACACCCAAATCAGAAATGGAAGTAATAAAATTTGACATTTTGGTACTCATTCAATAATCATTACTCATCACAATGTTATATTCCACCTCAAACCACATACATCTTCTGTTGTCCTTGGTATGTTGTCCTTGGTTTCAAGGTGATACACTCTTCTTTGGTGCACAGGTTGAATTAAGCTGCTACTAAGAACTAAAATACATGTAAGATACCATACGCTGTACAAATCCATAACAACTGAGTTGCCATTGCGTATCAGACCCTCTGGTGCATTAAAATTGCTGTTACATCAGACATGAAACAAAGATTACATGCCAAATACAGTTATTTTCCCATTATGAAACCTTTGTGCATAGAAAACTTGATAACTTAACTAATTAGAGATATTGATGATACCTTTCAACCAAGCAATAATCAAGAATCATTTCATGCTTAAACAACATGATAAATTAGCTAATTTAAGATGCTAATAAGACACACTGATTACAGGCTAAGTACAGTTATTTTCCCACTATGAAGGCTTTGTGCATAGAAAACATGATAAATTGCCTAATTTGAGATACTAATGATACCTTCCAACCAAGCAATCCTCAATAATCATCTCATACTTAACAACTTGATAAATTAGCTAATTTAAGATACTAATAATACCCTCTCGACAAGCAATAATCAATTATCATCTCATACTTATAATCCATCTGATATCTTAGGCATCCTATGTTTTGGATGGTTTAGCACGCTGTCTTGTATTGGTGCTCTGTTTGATCTATGTCTGTTGGTTGTTATACTTGAATCTTTAGACAGCTGATTATACTTTGTGAGCTTCTTGTATTGTTTGTTAACATTGACAGTGAATCTTCAAAAACATAGGATGTAGTGCAGTTGTAGTGTTATTAAGGCCTTTATTATATAGGGTGTTTAGGAAAGCAATGAAATCTAAAACACAAATAAGAAATCCCAGGTTCGAATGGATGTCAACAACTGATTAAACACCAAATAATATAATCTTTGCTTCAGCAAGATCCTTTTTATTACCATCAAATTATGTATACAATCGAATCAGAAAACAAACGTCACATATGTCAAACAAAGATACAATACTAAATAAGCTTTTACCCTCCTTATTATCTGTAATCTATTAAACATAGGTTATACAAAGACGGCAATAGGAATTTTTTTTAAATAAGCTTTATAGGGATGTTACAAGTCTTAATAATCAACAACTTAACTAAAGCTGCTAATAAGATCTAAAGCACACAGAAAACATCCCAATAAGTTATAGGTTACAATACCTGATCCGACATCATATATCAAGATAATTTGTGACACTAATATGGATTTTCCTAATACCAAACGAGGGGCTTTCCTAAATCCTTAATGATCAACGAGTTCAGTATTCAGTAATGATACTAATAAGATCTAAGATACCAACAATACATTCTAAAATTTCACACGTTACATCACCTGAACTTACCTCAAAAATGAGAATCTTTAGTTTGTTAGGTTCCTCCTTTTTACCATCAAAGTATCTATACGAATAATCAAAACAGAAGCTTTCTTCCTTCAATGATTATATCGTTTATTGTTGATTTGGGTGTGAAGTGTTGACTTTAATTACTGCTAAATATGTTCCTTATTTTATATTGTATGAGAACCAATTTGTTATGTTGTATTCCAATCCCGACATTGCTATAAAGTTCATTGAAGCCTTTTAATTGGGCTCAATGTCACCTTTTCTTACATCCTGGGCTGCTAAAACTTTCAACATCTGAATTGCCGCCGCCGAGCATGACCTTCTCATCTTTATTGATATTATCCTCTTTATCACATTTATACACTTGAACTAAACATGAATCACAAAGATATGGAGCAAAGATAAACGACAAAATATAGTTATTCCCATCTTAGGAAGTCTATATGTAGAGAACACTTGATAAATCTGCTAATTAACTATTAAATCTCGATCCTTACTTCAGTTACCCTCTTATCCTTGCAATCTCCAATACACCCAACATCCAACATTGTTGTTGATAGGTTACAATTTTATCATTTATTTCATTATTAATTTTCCCTATTACCTGACCCGATGTGGATTAATTGCTGGATTCTACTCATTTTTAATATTTTGCATTTATTTCAGGGAGTAGAACGAAAATATAATAATAAGTGTCAATTTGATAGAAAAGAAATCCAAATAATAGAGCTTATTCCAGGGGCATTTTTGGAAAAGGAACACTTATTCCTATTTTGGTAATTGCTGCAAAAGAAAGAGGACGGCTGAAGGGCTTCTTCTTCCTGGTGGGAGCTGCCGCACAGAGGATGCTTAGTTAGTAATTAGATAGAATAGGAATTGACAGCAAAGGACTAGCACTATCTTGTTTCTTCTTAGTTCTCCGTCTTTTAGCTTAGCTTTGGCCTTGTCTTCCCTTTTAGCTTTTAGTAGTTTCTTTTCCTCCGTATGTCAGGAAAAGCAAAAACAATCAATTACCTCATGTAGCTTGTTTTCTTATTGGATAGAACAAATTGAATTTGCCCATTTTCCAATTGATGGCCGCAACTCTTGCTTCAATTTCCTGTGAGCTTTGTTCATCAAACATGAACTAATTTTCTCACTCTAGTCAAGGAACAACGGAGGCTTTGGTTTGCCTAAAAATTGTGAGATCAATTTAATTTTATCTTTTTCTTTTATTTATTGGTATTCACATATTTCTTGTTTGCAGTGCTTGTGATTATTTAATTAATTGATTGTCTTGGATCCGGATAATTAGTTAATTTGGTAATTATTGTCAATTAGGGTATTAAATCCGTAATTATTTAATTGCCTTAAAATAGTGACAACTGGCATATTAAGCTTGTGTCAGGGGAAATACGCGGGCTAATCTGAAATAACCCTGGTAGTGCATTATTTGGTTATAATAGGGCTCCTCTAATACGTAAGGCAATTGGGAATTAAATCTTACGGGCTTACCTAGGATTTTTCTCAATTAGAGCAGTGATTAACGGGCATACCTTAATCACCGACACAGTAAGGAGGGGTTGACTGTCATCGCTTGTTTGGCAATTTATAACCTGTTTATTAATAAATAATTGAAATTGCTTGTGCATCGATGATCAATTAGGTGAACCATTGCTGAAGTTATTTCTTGGCTAGACCTTTAATTATTATTGTCTGATTTTAGTGAATTGTCATTTAATTTTTAGTTGGCTATTTTATTTTTAGTTGAATTGTTTTAATTGTCATCCTTTATTCAAAAACACCTCCTGTGTTACTTTGGATTTCTAAAGAGACAAATATCCCCATTCCTGAGGATACGACCCTACTTGCCCTGTCTACAAATTCATAATTATTTGTGAAAAACATCCCATTCGGGTATATCGGATCAAGCAAACTCTTCGGGAACAGGGTGAATCAAGTAACCCATTGCACACCTAGAGTCCTTGCTCCAGTACTTGGAATCGGATTTTGGTTATTTTAACTGACAATTAGGTTTATTTTTATTATTGTACAGGCTTCGACAACCTGTTAGCTGTGCTGTCACACCTGCACCCATCCTCCCCTGATCTTAATGCAAAATTGAACCCTTTTAATTGGCCTCAAGGTTGCCTTTTCTTGGCCTCTGCATAAGTAATATGAACCTTTTTACCAGGTTTATACAATTAAGTCAACAAACAAATCACAACGCTGACAGATCTAAAGTTAATGAAATGATATGCAATCTATAACATGTAAGCTGGTGAAAGATAACACTAAGATCTTTAACGCACTGAAGACATCATAAGATGCTAAAGTTAACACCAACTGAACTGCCACTGAGCAGTGTATTCTAAGCGTCACAAATATTATCCTTTTTTCTAGATTTGAACAGTTGTATAAGAAAATCCACCACAGCCGTTACTCCCACCCGCTCAGAACTCCGACTGAATCTGACTTTGAAGGACCCAGCCTATCCCAACGTCCACTTTCCTACTCACCCTTTACTCTGGACAACATGTACCTAATTATTTCTGAACTAGACACCAAGTAAATGAAAAAGTTGTGAAAGGAATGGATAGCCATAGGTCAGATTAGCTGTCTTGGCTGCATATGTGATTTACTACTGAACTTGATACATATATGTTGATTGTTATGGTTGAACATTCAGAAACCTTATTTATCTGTGTGATTTTGTGCCTTGATTGTTATCTAGGATAGCGAATTCCTAAATAATATATAATGTAGGACATTTTCGCTGTTATTATTAATACCTTTATTATAAAAGACGTTTCACCCCCAGGAAAACCCTTAGGATGTATAATTATCGCGGTCTAAAATGACTATACTAAGTAAAGATAGCAAGTTGGGAGAGCAAAAGCGTCGGCGAAATGAGAGAGCAAGGACTAAATATGCATCGTTGACTGAAGAAGAAAAAGAGCGACAGCGACAAAAATGCCGAGATGCTTATAAGAGAAGAAAACAACAGACCTGTGAGAATGAAGCTAGCAAGTTGTTATTACAGCAACCTTTAGAAGTGAACGATGGAGACCAACAGAACAGTAGACCTTGTTATACAGGTAGGATGACTTTAAATAACAAGAAGTAATCCCTAAGATACGTTTAACCAGGCCGAAAAATGTTAATACATCATTTTTTAGATGCACACGACCTTTGTGGACCAAGCTGTAAAAAAACATCTCATGTAACTGCGACTCCAAACAACTCCCCAGGTTTGCCGATTGTATTTTGGATCAATTCCAGCACTAAATGAAACCCAAATGTATTATTAAAAGCCAAGGCTGATGTTTTATACATAAATAAATAGGCGCTGCCCCAAATGTTTGCTGTCAGGCCCCCTGTCGACATGGCAACACATAAAAAACCTCAGGTTGTTCCGCAATTAGTAACTTAAAAACTTTTGTCTAATTCCAACTTATATTTCACATATCTTATGCTAATCATATTCCAAATTGACACTTATAGATCAACCAGTGATGTGCAGTAGCTGTACTACCCTGTTGACAGATGCTATCAATGATATACCAAGCATAACTATTGCCGAAGGTAACACTCTAATAGAAAGTAGTCACCTATTCTACGATAAATTACATTCTAAAACAGTAATCACTTGCAATTCTTGATTTAGGATCTTCATCTTCATCGGCTATGAACACTAGGAAACCCTCCACTCGAAGCAAGATATTGACGCAGATGACGGGTTAAAATTTTCATATATAGAGAGCACCTGCATTTTATACATATACCCCAGAAAACTAAACATTAATAAGAATGTGTTGTTTCTAACTATATCAAAATTATTGATTAGTGCCAGCTTCTGCAACGACCAAAGAAACTACAAAGAATAAGCAATCTGGATGACATAAACAAGGTAAATAAACATTTAAGAAAAGTGTTTCTAAATTGGCTGGATATAAGTGCCTAAATCAAATTTTATTAGCTCTGTGACTAAAGGAACTAAATTGTTATCCTTTATTATCTTAGAAGCTGATACTTTACCTAAAGTAGATGACTGTAAGTATTGCGGGGCGAAAAAATTCTTTTCAGAGACTGCTAATTTTTGCTGCTCAGATGGAGAAGTAGTGTTGAAAGAAAATAAGCTTCCAGATATATTGATTGAATTGTTTACGGGGCAAACTGAAGAAGCTTTGTGTTTTAGGACATATGTAAGAACCTATAACAGCATGTTTTATTTTACGTCATTCGGGGTTCACTATGACAAGTCATTGTGTAAGAGGACAAATGGGATATATACTTTCAAGATACAGGGACAGACTTATCACTACATTAATCAACTTATACCTCATGGAGGATCGGGGATGTTCTTACAACTATATTTCCATGACACTGAACATGAGCTTGTGAATCGAATGGCATTTTCTGCAAAACTCAGCGAGAACGTGGTCTTAAAGCTCATAGAAGTGATGAAAAATAACCCGTATGCTTGCTTCTTCCGAAGTTTGTGTCATGTCCCTAATTTAGAATCCCATCAAATAGTGCTCAAAACTCATTGTGATAGTGATCAAAAGGTGTTTAACAAGCCAACTGTATCTCAAGTAGCAACGCTTTGGGTAGAGGGTGAAGGTGCAGAGCAAACATATTCGAGGCATATTCAAGTGTACACTAATGGTGGAGAAAGCCGTAGAGTTCAATACTATTATGGTTGTTACGATCCTTTGTAGTATCCATTATTATTTCCCCTAGGTGAAACAGGGTGGCAACCAGGAATTAAGAGATCAGGGACTGGGAACCCAAAAAAATGAAAGAGACGGACTAAACATTATACAGATAATGCAACTTTACACAATTTCAAATCTGCCGACGAAATGATACAATCTAAGGAACAAGGTCAGTAAAACAGCCAAGATTAAAATTTTATCTATTACCACTACGTTTCAGGCAAGTAACTAAATGTAACTTTTATCATTTTATGCATCAGTTTTCAGCAAATTTGAAGACTCAAAAGAATATGTGTCGATGAGGGAATATTATGCATATAGGTTTCAGATAAGAAAACAAAATACACCTGGTATTTTGAACACTGCTCGAGCATTTTAGCAGTATGTAGTCGACATGTACGTGAAAATAGAAACACAAAGATTTGACTTCCATAGGAAGAGACAGAAATTAATAAGAACTGAACAGCTCCAAGGAGTAATGGACTCTGTTGTTGAAGGGGAGGCTAAGGGTTCGAATGTTGGCCAACGAGTGATCTTGCCAGCTTCATTTATTGGAGGACCTCGGGATATGAAAAGGCGTTATGTTGGCGCCGTGAGTTTGGTACAAAAGTATGGAAAGCCTGATCTCTTTTTGACAATGACTTGTAATCCTTCATGGCCAGAAATTAAAAAATATATGCTGCCAATAAATGAATCACAAAATAGAGTTGATCTATCTGCTAGAGTGTTCCACGCAAAACTTGAATTATTGAAAGAAGAGCTCTTTAAAAAAGAAATTTTTGGAAAAGTTGCAGCCTATACCTATGTTGTAGAATTCCAAAAACGTGGATTACCCCATGCTCATTTCCTCATCATTTTACACCCTACTTCAAAACTTTACTCAACAGAATCATATGATCAAATTGTATCTGTTGAATTACCTGATCCGGTGGAACACAAACATTTATTTAAAATGGTCCGAAAACATATGATGCATGGCCCATGTGGTGACAAAATGCCTGACAATGTTTGTATGCAAGGAACTACCACCAAAAAATGCAAGAACAAATATCCTAAAGATTGGGCAGAGAAGACATTGCATGGGGAAAACTCTTATCCAACTTATAGGCGACGAAATAATGGAAGAAAAGTCTTTGTATGAGGTCATGAGTTGGATAATCGATGGGTTGTCCCATACAATGCATATCTCTTAGCAAAATTTAATTGCCACATTAATGTAGAAATCTGCTTAACAATAAAAGTGGTGAAATATACATACAAATACATATACAAGGCCATGACAAAATTCATTTCTCTGTCAATTCTGAAGCTAAATCTTCTGAAATAGATGAAATCAAAGAATATCAAGCAGCAAGGTGGGTTTCCCCTGTAGAGGCAATTTGGTGAATTTATAAGTTTCCCTTGTTTGATATACATCCTGCAGTCATCCATCTTCAACTCCGCTTAGAAAATTATCAATCATTAACTTTTAAGGATGATGATGATCTCCGAGATTTGATGAAAAACAAGCATGCAAAAAAAAGTATGTTGACTGAGTTCTTTAGAATGAATGCTACTGATGAAACAGCAAAGAAGCTAAAATGCACCTACAAAGAATTTCTTGAATACTTTGTATGGTACCCTGGGAAAAAGTTATGGGAGGTTAGAAAAGAAAGAGACTGCATTGGGAGAATAGTGACTGCAAACCCAACAGAGGGAGAGCGATATTTTTTAAGGCTACTGCTGCTAAATGTGAAAGGGCCTACGTCATTTGCTGACCAGAAATCATTCAATGGGGTTAGTGCGAGCACATTTCGAGAGGCTGCAATCATGAGGGGTTTATTTGAGTCAAACAATCCTCAAGAGCAATGTCTAGAAGAGGCAACACTATTTCACATGCCTTATAGTTTTAGGAGGTTATTTGCTACATTATTAGTCTATTTCCCTCCTGCTGATGCTAGATCATTATGGTTGAAGTTTAAAGGCTCCATGTCAGAGGATTTTGCCTAATTACCCTACTTATCGGCTTATGAAAAAGACCACAGGGTCCTTCATGAAATCAACAAGTTTTTAGAGTCAATGGGAAAGAACATCAATTCATATTCTTTAGTTCCCAGAGTGCTGAAATTTGATCAGGTTGACAAACGTACAAGAGATACAATGAGTGAAATAAGCGTAAAAGTCAGAGAGAATGATATATCTGCAATATCATTATTGAATAAGGAGCAAAAAGCAGCATTTAATTTGATTATTGAAGCTGTCTTTGTGAAAAGTAAGGGCTGCTTTTTCGTTGATGGCCCTGGGGGAACAGGGAAAACATTTCTATATAGAGCATTATTAGCGGAAGTAAGGTCAAAAGGATACATAGCATTAGCCACTACTTCATATGGAGTTGCAGCAGCTATACTTCCAGGAGGTCGAATTGCACATTCCCGTTTCAAAATCCCGCTAGATATGAACCCAAATAAGATGTGCAAAGTGAGTAAACAAAGTTCATTAGCAAAGTTACTGTAACGAGCAAAATTAATAATTTGGGATGAAGCACCGATGACACATAAAGCTGGAATTGAGGAAGTTGATAAATTATTCAGGGATCTAATGGACAGCTCCGAGATATTTGGATCAAAGGTCATTGTTTTTGGAGGAGATTTCAGACAAGTATTGCCAGTTGTTGTTAGAGGGTCAAAAGCTTATTTTGTTCAGTCCAGTTTAATAACATCTTATATATAGCGCGAACTCCAAAAGATACAACTGAAAGAAAATATGAGAGCAAAATCGGACCCCAATTTTACAGAATATCTTCTTCGTATCGGCAATGGAACTGAACCAGTTATATATGATGAAAATGTTGAGATACCTGCAAAAATGCTCATCAGATATACCATTGAAGAAGAATCTTTAACTGCTCTAATCAACACAGTGTATCCAGATTTTTCAATTTTTGTTGGCAGTAATTTTTCAGGAATCAATAGAGCTATCCTCACTACAAAAATGATTTCGTAGATGAAATCAATGATACCTTGATCCAAAAATTCCCAGGAGATTCTTTTGATTATATCAGCCGTGACACATGCTTAGATCCTTCTCAACAAGCCATTCTGGAAGATTTCATAAACAACCTCATGCCTAATGGTTTACCTCCACATCGATTAATTCTAAAGCAAAATACACCAATTATGCTGCTTCGGAACATTGATCCACCTGAGGGACTATGTAATGGCACTAGACTTTTATGTAGATCATTAAAATCTAATGTAATAGATGCTATTATAAGCTCAGGTGAATTCAGTGGAAAACAAGTCTTTCTCCATAGGATTTGCTTTAGAGTTGAAGATGATCCAAATTATCCAATCTCTTTTGAAAGGATACAATTTCCTGTAAGGCTTTGTTTTGCAATGACTATCAACAAAGCTCAGGGACAAACTTTAGACTTTGTTGGTATTTATCTTCATGAGCCTGTATTTTCACATGGCCAGCTTTATGTTGCCATTTCAAGAGCTAAAAATAACAATTCTAGCAAGATCCTTATACGACCTCCTATACACGATATTACCTTGGACAATTTGACTGCAAATATAGTTTACCAAGAAGTTTTGCACTTAGCTAATGCATAGTCTTATTAAACATATTGTTTAAATGCACCTGTTGTATATACATCATGTCCCAGTATTATATTAACATAGTTATTTTCCCAGCTATTTGCAGCAATACTACAGAGAAAAATGGACAGCAACTTGGTACGGTTCTATGAGATCAGCCTAGAGTGAAGTGATTGGACTACAATTGGCCAAGTCCTGGAGAAGCAGAAACCTCAAATTTCAAGGAAAGGAACTTCCTATAAGAAACTGGTCTTTGTTGATGCTGAGGTAATAGTTAGGCATCTACAATTATTTACTTTTATGTTACTCTTTCCTATTCACAATTTGATTTCTACATACCAATAACCCAACATTCTAGCTCAGAATCAGAAAACTAATTTTGATTTGCAGTAGAATTACACTCACTCTAGACTTTGTTCAGTCTTATCGTAGAAATTTGGATTAAAGTTGACAACAGTTACCTAAATCCTCATACTAGAATATGAAAAAACCAAAGAGTAATCAAAATTTTAAAAAAATACAGGAAAAACTATCTGTACCACCCACTTTGAATAATGAACAGCTGGCAAAAGCAATTAAATGTTTCCAATAAATTGCACCCTTGATTAACTAAACTGACGTGTTATGGTTTGCTCTGCCGGACAAATTCGCCGAGTGCACCATTTTCAGTAATTTTTATTGTTGCTCACTGAAGAGGTAAACTTTAGGGCGACAAAACTAGCTCAAAGTATAGATACGAAGGACCATTATTGAAATTACTTGACAATAAAGTTCACCACACTACCAGTTGAGGTATCATACCCGTTGGTTTGTCAAACTACCTTGCTCACCATTTCCATTCAGCTCACTTTGGAGAGACTTCTGGTAGGCTAAAACATTGACCAGAACCAATTAAGGCAAAAAAAAGTGGTTAACAAACATTAGCAAAAATCCAAACACTTCATGCTCAAGTTCTACAGCTTATGTAGATCATGGTATGATCTTTCTGGTTATTCGTTTTCCCTTTTCCATACTCAAATGTATTTTAATTAAAAATGCTAAGTCAAGTGCTTAACTTCAATACTTCCTGAAATGTTATCATAATTTGTGTTCCTGAAATGTTAACTTCAAGACTTCATCAAGGGTGCAACTTCAATTTATTCTGGGTAATAGGTGCCAAAATTATCCCTTTTGTGACCATACACATAGCTAACCTCCTACTGTCATTTTGTCACAGTGTGCATATAGTTTGTTCCCCCCCTGTGATTATGAGTTTCAGAACCTTTTTGCTGCTGCACATTTCTTATCATTAAATTCTGATTGCACCATTAATTGCTGAGTAAGATTTTTAACAGGGGGCACTGAAATAGCACCCTCAGGTCACACCTGAAATTTGTAAACAAAATTTTGTCGGCTGGATCAGTCACGAGTCTTTTCTTGAAGTATATTTGAATATTATCTGAATTCAATAATCTCATTTTTGTGTTACAACTTTGATTTTCAAATACTCTGGCAATCTGGAAACATAGTTCATTTCAAGCTACCTTGCCCCAACTGATGTTTTTATAGGAATGTGACATTTTCTTGTAACACACATCTTCTTCTTGCATACCTTGATCTTCCAGTATTGACGCCTTGTTTCCATCACCCCCGGTACAAAACTCAGCCATTGTCAAGAGCCCTTCAGACTTTAAGACCTGAAACATAAAGAAAAGAATAGGGAAATGATGAATCCCCAATATCCCCACCGCTACCGAAACACATGAAATATATAGGACTAAGGGTTGGGTTTTTGGTGTGATAACTCAAGAGGAGGGTGAGGATTGAATCTAGCTTGATGTGCTTTGGCTCAGCAGGTAACTATGAAATGAAAAAAGAAAAAGACAGAAACTAGTCCGAGAAACTAATACCACCTCTCTGGCATGCAAAACTCCAAAATAATACACAGATTTCAAGAGGACTTCAAAATGAGTCTCCTGCGGTATCAGTGGGAAAAAAATAATCACCACAGATATACTAGAAAATAAAAGGCCAACCACGAAATGAAATGAATTAAAGTTTTTTTTTCTGCCTAGGAGAACGTGCTAATGCAGTAAAAAAGCATTTGGTTGGCTGATGCTGCATTGAGATTTGTGATGTGTGTGTCTGTGTGTGTTTTGATTTGATCCATCACTACTGGACCTACTATGGATATATGTGTAGTATCTCGACTATTAATTACTCTTCATTCTTCAATGCTTCTGGGTTTTTGGATTATTTGCTGAGATGATTGTTCAGTCAGCTTCTTAATTAGGCCTTAGCTTCATAGAGATGGAGAAATTTTACACTATCATCAAGAAAGTCTTCAGTTTTGGGATTATAGCTCTGCTCATATGACCACACAACATATACCAGCAACAAACCCTTTATATGGATGGAGACATCACAATAGGTTTGGATCAGCCACTGTTAGTACCTTCGCTTCCGTTGCTCTGCCCTTATATCTTGGCCTCAATAATCCTTTTTCTTGGCCTCTGCTTCAGTAATATTATACTATTATCCTTGTTACTAGGTTGATAGAATGCAATCAGAAAATGAATCACAGATATAATCAATATAATAGTCAATGAACTTACCTGCAATCTTTTAGATGCATAATGATTAAATCTAACACTGAGATACAGAACACAAAGAACACGTCCTGGGATGCTAAAATTAACGCAGGGAAGAGGACTGAAAGAAGATATATGCATGTGATCATCTTATATGTGTGACTCCAAGAGCAATTTTCCCTTCTGCTGACCTTCTACTACTTATTTACTACAGCTTATCACCTTTCTAAGATAGTGATTTGGTCACATTGCTTGGGTAGAATATAAAGCTTAAAATTGGTTATGTTGTAGTTTCATTAACCAAGTCCATGAAAATAGCAATAACTTGTGTTCACCATCAAACACCTAATCCCTCAACACTGACAAAATCAGCTTCACTCATAGGCTCTTATAAGAAAATCGGATATTGAATGGAAAGACCGAAAGCGACGTAGGTACTGAATTGACCAGTGGGTGCCAACTACTCTACTCCCCAGTTTAGTGCTTTTCGCCATAAAGTTAATTCAGAACTAAACGTCCATGGAATTCAAGCTAATTCTGCCTCCACTTTTATCACATCACTTTTTCTAAACTTTGTTTTTAAATACACAGTATTTGTAAGTCTCCTAAATACTTTGTCTCCTACAAACGACATGTGACGCAGTGCCAGCCATTGTACTTTCTACAGGGGTTCTTAAAAATAACTCACCTTTGATATTCCATTCTTTTCTGCATGTCCACTATTTGCCCGCTATTCCATTCTTTCCATGGATTTGTAATTGTTGCAAATGATCAGCTAAGTAATTTGCCCTTGTGCACGGGCTATGAACTGACATGTTCCACTATAACATAGCCATTTACAAATGAAAACTTTTCTATTCAGGGAAGGAAAGCACAAGCAATGATATACGGTGGTGACATCCATTTTTTCAAGAGACATTTCCAGCCATTCCGTCGATACTATATCTCCAATGCAAAACTTGAGACAGTCCAGCCAAGATATAGTACTTATAGAAATGAGTACTGTTGGGTTATTGACGATTCGACCGTTGTGCATCAAGTTTATGAATCGGAGCCTCCGATGCTACCAGATGTATTCAACTTCAAACCATATGGCAGAATCTACACATTGACACAGATGAAGAAATAGGTAACATTTGCCCCTCTCATATTATTCTATCATACATTCATCCGAATAGACAACCTTTCCCTACTACGCAGATCTACTTGGAGTTGCCATACATGTTAACCCAAGGGCCATGAGGGGACCAACACCTACCAGAGAAATAATCATAGTCGATGAAAGGTACAGATTACATCCATCCAATTAAACAAAATAACCTTTCGTTTTAAATAAGCACGTCTACCTTGCACATGTAGCTCCCAACCTCTTGTCTTGACACTTTGGGATGAGCATGAATTTGATGAGGGCCAACAAATAGCTGACATGACCCACACACAACCAATCATTGCTACTCTAAGAATTAAAGCAACCTCCTATCATAGTAAGTCTATGCATTTGACTACAGTAATACTTCTGGCTATCACTATTACCCCAAATATTAATGAAATAAAACTGTTCTCTGTGACACATAGCTTTGAACCTGTCAACCAAGTTTGCAACTTGTATATTGATCAATCCTCCAACTGCTCAAGCAAATGCGCTTCGTACTTGGTAATCTCAACCTCTAACATCCAGCATACACTAATATACGTCTTACTCTTAAAGATCAAACTTTACATCATACCTCCATTACCTAATACATTTTGACACTTGCAGGTCAAGCAAAAATCAAGAAGCATTCCTAAAATTCATTGCAGAACGAACATATGCAGATCGCTTAAATCTCTTCCCAGCTCCGGTCGATGATCGGGTTGTCACTATCAAAAGCTTGACAACTACAAATACGGTAACCACATAATCTGCAATACTTTCATGCAATTTAAAAACCATCTAAATAGCTTTACAACAAATGAACAGAAGCTACCATGCTGGATAGAGGAATACCAAACCTACTTGATCGAAGCCAGAAAATGTGGTACAATGCATGCCCTATCTGCTACAAGTACCTTAGAGCACGGTCGAACTTGGAATTTGACTGCACCTCATGCCACAAAAGCATCCGTGTAAGCCCAAGGTGTACATACTCTTATGCACAGTTACTTTCTTCCAACTTCATCATTTAAAACCAACGGCAAAAAGATAGCCCAATCAATTACAACAACGATGAGTGAGTTCTGAAATAACTTTCAGTTCTTTTCTCCTATCATCCAATCTTCATTAGTGGACTCATTTTAGTTTCACTGACAGATCTGGTCCCCTTATTTGAGAAGACTGTCCCCCTGCCTGGCCTGGGATGATTTATCTGACTATTTGCCGCTGCTCCGAATACGCTGTTTCTTATCTCCGAATCGATTATTCTGCTGTTAGGAGGGAAAGCACCAGATATGCAGCATGTTGATGGTTTGTGCGAGATGCGTATAGGAAACCTTTCCAGCACTAAGAGAAGCCTTTGCAACGAACCAATCCTCTTCTCTTATTCAATTTCTATCACCCTTCTGTATGGAATCTTTCGAGATTGGATGTCATGAGTGGGGAAATGAAGCGACGGGCAAGGCTACCCTTCTTCGTCAACATCTCCATCTCTTCTGAAGCAAATGAATGATGCGAGAACCAAGTCTACTGAATGTCAATCTTGCGAACATACCGCAATTCATCCACCATAACTAAAGATGGAGTACGAAAAAAGAAGGTCTTTTTGAATGATATCAGAATAGGGGTGTCTAACTTGGTAAGCAACAGAGGATAATGGTACATATCCTATCCCACTGTATGTATGAACCTAGCCAAAGATCAAAGCAAGACCCTATCTTCAATGAATTCTCCCACATGCGCAACCTCATGCTACTGCTTTTCGAGGAACTTCCTACGTCTTTATGGGAAACAAGGCAAACAAAGTGGTACTGAACCATTCTACTAGTCTATCTTCCATAAACGATTAGTGGTTGTGGATGATTCACTGCCAGTGGGGAAAGACAAAGAAAAGACTACTTTCTTTAAGCAATTGTCTTCGTCCCGATCCGACAAGGAGGTATAATGGGAGATTTTGTATCGGTATTGAGGTGTGGACGTGCTGAAAGCTTAGCCATACGAAGACTATACCCCTCCGGGGACTCCCTAACCTAACCCAAGTCATCGCTACCAACAAGCCAAGCCCGCAACACATCATATATGAAAAGCTCTACTGACAACAATTGTTTGACCAAAGTGCGACTCTACTTTGAATCACTGCTGAAGTGCATGTCATTGTGATTGTTTTCATTTCTATTGATTTTGGAATTGGTTGGATTATTTTGTCGTTTACCTTGTTCTAAGTAAATCCGCTGCTTTTTAGGGACCCATTTTGTTATTCATGGTACTCATTTATAATGTGGATCTGAAGTTACAGCACTTATACTAGAGAAATAGTGCATAATATGTCCTCATGTTCCATATTACAGTAGCTTAAGTGGATTCTTCGGATCTTTTTCCCCTTTGTGTAATCACAAATGGATTGTGGCAATTGTGTATAACCTCATGTTCTATTGATAAATTTAGTTGACACTGACAACTATCGCATCACAAACAGATGCAGACTGACAGTACAACTTATAGATCACACTGGTTCAATCACCCTTGATCTCAACGGCAATGATGCTGAGCAACTACTACCTTTCACTATCGATGAAATCCAAAAGCAAGAGATACAGGTACAAACACAAATTGCACCTTAAACACAATGCAAACTCACTAAATAATCCATTATTAGCTTATCTTTACATTTCCATAATCCATTACAGAACAAGCTGGACTATACCACCGTTGAGGATTTTATCAAACAAAACAACTTGGTCTGTTTGGTGAAGAAGACCCAAAATACATACAATTCAACTGCTGCAGCCAAATACATAGCTATCATTGCTCATATTAGGAACTCAACTCCCGAAGAGCTCGTTGTCATATCAAAGTACACTACCAACTATGCAACCACATCAACATCCTGGAATTCTGGCACTGCAACAACCTTAGCTGAAGTAGTAGAAAAATCAGACCTCATCTCTCAAGGAACGGCAATAGAAGTCGCAATGACAGAAATGGAGACAAGGAAAAGAGCTAGCCCAACCAATTTGGACAACTCATCTTCTACAAAGTCCAATGAAGGAACCAGTGGTGCAGCACCTGCACAACAAAAGGACGGAACCACCAAGAAGCAACGCAACTGAATACTTAAGGCTGCCTATTAAAGTATCTAAATTCGTCTACTACTATTACTATCACTAAATAAGGGACTCCATGGAGCCAGAACTATAACAATTACCCTCTTTCTTATCTTTCCTTTATGAACTATTACTACTGTTCTCGCTCGCCTACTTTATGCACTACTTTAAGGACTATTTGTGGTTTGCAACAGTAACTGCTTCTCATTATTTGATAGTTATTTCTTCTCACAATGTACTATTGTTTATTCCACAACAAAACCTCCTTCCCCACAGGCATCAAACACCCGCACGTTGCGCGGGCACTCCCCCCTAGTAATGGTTAGAAAATTTAGTTTTTCAATTATGATAACACTTGCGAGATTGACTTCACAACTCCTATCAATGGCCAACTATAAATTTTAGCTTTGACACCACAATAAGTATAAAACCATCCATACATCTGAGATTTGATGATGTCCAATTGTTCATCTACACCGCGCAATGCCATATCTTTGATTCCTTTCAGAAAGATGATGTTGTAAGTTAGTTTTTATATGCCTTATGTCCTCTATGATGTATGAGGGAACCTGCAAAAAGTTAGTGAAAGAAAAGATATTTCTTCTCAGTACACAAGCTCACGTATTTACACTCAACCCTCGTGTATCACTCAAGTGTATTACACTCTATTGATCTCACCAACTCTTTCAAGTCTTTCATTACAACTCTTGAGACAATATGAATTGCTCACAATTGATCAAAAACGTTTAACAATTCTCAAGGAAGTGATGTATATGAGATTGGTTCATCTTGAGTTGAAATTTTGAACACAAAAGGACTGATCTAAATGACTCAAAAGTGCTGAAACAAGATTGAAAATTTACATATTTAATAGCGAAAAAATAAATACTACGCGACACAAAGAAACCCTAGACAACAAGGTCAAAATTTCGAACTGTTTTGGTCTGATTGTGTGAATTTTGGACCAGATTTTAACTCACAAAAAGCACTTAAATTCTTGTTATAAATAGACACAAAAAACCTGATTTGATTTGGTGTTTAATTCAGCCAAGAGGACTCAAATTAGGAAACTTATGACTCAATATAGGAAACTACTTGACTCTTTGTAAACTTAAACTGATTTGGACTATTTTTGGACCATTGAAACTCGAATAAAACTGAAAAATTTGACTCATAACATGACAAAGTGTGGCTGGACAGATTACAAATGAAAATTTGACCAATAAACGACTCGGTTGAAATTTTTGAAAACCTAGAATGCTCTTTACCCGATGTGTTTGTTTGATGATGATGGCTGGAATTTGAAATTTTGGTTTGATGGTTCTTGGATGGACTTTGGAAAGCAAGATGATGATTTAAGAAGCTTTCCTAGGGGTGTTCAATGGCTAAACCAAATTGGGCAAGGAAAATGTGACCAGATTTTGGAAACAATCCAAGTCACCTTTGGTTTCCAAATCAAAATTGTCTTCTTGTTTTCAATTCAAGATTGTGATCCGTATGTCTTGTCCTCTTCTTTTTTTTTCACGGATCAAGACCAGATTCTTTTTTCTTTTCTTCATTTCTTTTCACTTCAGATCATCAAGATTCAAGAAACAAGAATGCCGCAACTTCAAGTTCAAGAAGATGAACTTAGGATTTTCGAAAGTTCAAGATTTAGAAACCTTTATTCAAGATTCTCAAAATACCCAACTATGCAATCCAAGAACTTTAAGAGAACTCCAAACCAAATACAAGACTCAAGAACAACAAGTGACAAACACAAGGTATGGAAAACAGTGTCACTACAATAATGATGAACAGTAACGACGTGATGAACAGTGCCGCTACAGTAGCGATAAACAGTACCCGATGAATAGTATTTTTTTTACTCAATTAAACCACAAATAAAAATGACTCAACAAGAAAGAAGAATTGAACAAATAATAATAAAGATGATCGCACGAAATTCAAACCCTAGAATGATGAACAATTTTATTTTTGAATTGGGTAGGGTTTGGTAGAAGAAAAAGAGTAAAACAAGAAAAGAAAAAGGATATTAACCTAGATCAAGAGCCAAAATTCGGACACCAACTGATGCGAATTCGATTCCCCAAACTCCCATTCTCGAAAAAAAGAATTGCATAGGCAGTGAAAAAATCTATTTTGATCAAGTTATGGATACAAATGATGGACTCTAAACCAATCAAGGACAACTCGAGATTGTTTAGAATGGTAGAAAGATGACATAATTTAATGCGATCTTTGTGATAGCCCCACCATCCCTTAGGGCGTACCCCGAAGGTTAGCGGACTGCCTGTCCAACACTTATCAGGACTAACTAATCCGAAAATTCACAAAAGTACTAAAACATGCAATTTAACTTCCAATCATCAACCCAGAACTATATACAATGGAGTCTCTAACGATTCAACTTAAAGTACAAGCCAGAGTATCCAAACTTATACAAATACATGTGAGGTTTACTAATACAGAGGAGTTTAAACAAAAAAAAAACCAAAACTATAACTAACTCAACTCCTTCCCCAAAAATCACGCTCCTAAAATTTCGCCCCCTATAAGGAAAACAAAGGTAACAGAATGAGCTTTCGCTCAATGAAGTACCAAAAGATCATGCAGTCACAAATCACATAATTAACATTTTAATCTATCAAATATAAGCATCAAATAATGGAATAAGTAAACACCATAACTTATACAGAGCAGTTCAAGTAAAATGATATAGATGGCTCTCAAGAGCCAAATTCCTCGTTGCATTAACTTGATCCAACTCGTTGACACTCCGTCAACATTTAAAGAAGCAAAAATAATGACCGTAGATCTCCACTTTACATTAGTTTCCGTCCACTAAACGTACCCCTTATCGGGACGAAACACAAAACAGAAACCGTGGTGGTAATACTCGAGTATGCCAAATATCAAAAGGATTCAATATTCAGTGAATCAGTAACAGTTTCCTCATGCTTCGTCAATTTACCTCGACCAAATCCTTGCTGGCTCGATTCGATTAACTACCAATGAGGTTTGAACTCAAATTTCACAGTAAGGTCGTCGGATATTAGCCTCCAAACGACATCAAATTCATGCACAAGTAACAGATTTCAATTGAACAGTAGACCAGTCAAATAGTAAAGTGGAAGTGAGTGTGATAAAGTACACACACATCCCGTCCAAGATAAACTAAAGCCACAGTCATTCAAATTATAAATTTCAATCACAAGTAAATCATTTAAGCAATAAGTTATGCGAGTGGTACACTTACCAGTTCAAGCAAAGTAACATCAAAAGTTCGTCCCCGGGTTATACCCTTGATCACCAACAAACCCTAAGAACAACCAAGATAAAAGTATTATGGTTCAACCATCCAAAGTTTAGGTGAACCAAGGAAAATCCAAATAACTACTAGGGCAAAGATTCAAATATGATTTTGGAGTGAAAAGACAGCATTTAGACTCAAGGGACATGAGTAACCAAGGAGTTCCTCATTTCAATTCATGGCTGGAAATTTCCAGCAGCAAAATAGCAAAGAAAACAACCAACCTCGAGCTTAAAGTGGAACAAATGGAACTAGAAAGCATGCTAGAAGAAACCATCACTTTTCCTCTTATTTTACACATGATTTTGTCAAAATTTCAGTTTATACACCACCACCAAAGTGAACTCAAGCAATCACATATAATCTAAGTCTAAACCAACCCAAAATCACCCCTCTAACATCACTTATTTCACAAGAAAAGAAGTAACAAAAATTTCAGCAGCACCTCCCCTTATTTTCTTAACTTTTCCATCCAACTCAACACCTATATTTATAGCAATCCAATCTTAATCACAACCACAAGTTATAGGTTATAAAGTACACTTGTTTAAGGCCACAAAACCATCCAAAATAGCCAATTATTTAGCTCAAAACCAACCACAATAAAGCTGGAAATTTGTAACCCTAAGCTGAAATTTACCACTACAAACTGACATTTTCTATAATCAAGCCAAAATAACATATAAAAGCTAGAAAATTCACATGGCAAAGCTACTAGATCATGGCCAAGCTCAAATCATCATATCAAAGCTGAAATTTCTCACTCAAAGCTGAAATTTTTCAACCACCATACAAACCATGAAATTTTGCATGAAAACTATCAAAATCAAGCCTTAAATCTACTCATATGCAAGTAATAAAAGAGAAGATGGTTTCTTTATATTGTTACCTTGAAACCCTAAGAAGAAATGGAAACCAAGAGCTTCTTTCTCCCAAATCTTTCCACCAAAGCCCTTAATCCTTCCTAAAGGTCACCTTTTATAGAGTAGATTGCAAGTTTATGGTGAAAACTCAAGGATTTAAGCAAGAATTGAAGGTTGAAGATGAAGTCTCTCTCTCTCTCTTTTCCTCTCATGAAGTTCGGCCAAGGGAAGAGGAAAAATGAAGGGATTTTGGTAAATTTTCTTTTAACTAAAGGCTAAGAAAGGTCTTAGTCAAAGTCCAAGCTCCATAGCTTGTTGACAAATGTCCTTCCAAGGTTAATCCTCATGTCTTTGTTTTCCAAATGCTAAAATATCTAGCCAACCTCTAATTATCCCTTAACACCATATAAAATAATATCCCTTTGTACAAAACTCCTCTGAATCTTCAAAAATTTATCGTACACACCTTACTAGTGGGTCCTACTTCCATAATGCACCACGAACTTATCATGCACTAACTTATACAAGAAAAATTGTTTAAAAACTTAGGGGGCCTTTGGTAAAAGGGTATCGGAATGAAGTAATGAAATAAACTCCACAATTGGTGTTTGGTTCACTGGTATGGGAATTGAAATTTTGGAATGATTTCTAAAAATTTGGCATCCCTCCATTCCTTAGTAAAATTGTGGGTTTTGTCCAAAACCCAAGTGTGATTCCAAAATCTTATAATCACATAATATTTAGTAAAATTAATATTTATATATATTATATTTATTATATATATTTATATTATAATATATACATATATATAATATATTATAATTATAAAATTTTATTACAATATTAATATATTATATAAATATATATTATAATTATTTAGTTAAATATAATTATAATTATATAATATATCTTATAAATTTATTAATATTATATAATAATATATTTATAATATATACATATATTTACAAATGTATATTATATGTACATATAATTATAATAAATACATGTATATAATATTAATAAATTATATAATTATATAATTATATTTATTATTTTAAATATAATAATATATAATAATAACTATATCTAATTAATATGCATTATATTTATATAAAATATTAGTAAAATTAATATTTATATATTATATAATTATAATTATATATTTATATTATAACATTCGTATAATTATAATTAATTATATATATAATATTTAATTTAATTAGTTACAAACTTATAATAATGATATTATTATATTATATAATTATATATTATAATTATTTAGTTAAATATAATTACACTTATATAATATATATTATAAATTTATTAATATTATATAATAATATATTTATAATATATATGTATATTTATAAATGTATATTATATGTGCATATAATTATAATATATACATGTATGTATATTAATAAGTTATATAATTATAATTATATATTTATATTATAACATTTGTATATTTATATTTAATTATATATAATATTTAATTTAATTAGTTACAAACTTATAATAATATTATTATTAGTTATATGTATTATATAATGTATATTAATTTATGTAATATAATTAATATTATCAATTATACGAATAATTATACATGTTTACTAGTAGAAATTATTAATCAATTAGACTAAATTTACTAATACATTTATACTAATATATTTAATTAGTGAAAATTTCTTATATCCCATTTACAAAGAGCTAATAACTATCATTTACGATATGGTTTATAATATATTTATTATATTCCATTCTGAAAGAGTCGATGAACCAAACATCAACTATAGTAATGATACACATTCCAGGTACTTGAACCAAACAAATGTATTGGAATGAATGACCTCATTCCAATCCCAGGATATCCAATTCCAAATCCGAATCCGATTCTGATGTGCAAACCAAACGCCACCTTAACTCTCTTATAAAAATATCTAGGAAATTAAGACAACAAAGTAAACTAAAAAAATGTATTCAAAGAAATAAAATAAAATAAAGAAATTTTTTGGGTCCTTACAATCTTGAATTCATAAGTCAAATTTGAACAAAGGAGACACAACTCACTTTGTATCAAGGGACGTTCCCAAGAAACAAGAAAGAGAAAGAACTCTCACAATTTTATTCATAATCATCTAATTTTGAAAAGTTGCATAAGGTTGGCTATTTATAGTCTTACATGTCTCAAAATCCTAATTCTAATTGAAAAAAAATATAAGTCTCTTAATGTGACTTGAACACTAATATGACATCACTTATTGTACTATACATGCTAGATATGCCTTAGCAGACTTACAAGGCCCAAACAAACATTAGAAAATAGAAAATTATTTAAAACTACGAAAGTCGCTAAAAATTAGAAAAGTTGGTCCGACAAGAAACCGTCGGACGGTTTCTACGTTTTCTCCACCGATTTTGTCAACCAATTATAATCCGTTCCACAGTTAACTCAATTAGGTCCCCCGGTTACACTTCTTCCAAGTCTAGATTCATATCAGAAGCTGTTTCAAAGTCACAGGCTTCAAACATGGGAACTCATGTGTTGGTATAATTATAAGTTGTTTCAAACAATTGAATACCCCCAAACGGTTAGTTATCAGTAATATGCCTTTATTTTAATTGCACTATAACACCATTTCAGTAATTATACCAACACATAAGTTTATATGAGTTGTGCCCAATGCACAGATGATTTCAAAGTAATCCCACATTCCAAAAATACCCAAATGGCTCCATAAATACAAGTTTTAAATGTACAAACATGAGGGTATTTCCGTAAACATACCCAAACACATGCTACCATCAGTTGTACCAAAAGCTTTAAAAAAACAACACATTATTTCACATTTCCAAAATGCCCCTATCCATGCGGTTGAAATTCAAAACTCCTCTTTGACTACAACTCATTCTTATATAGTATAAGAAAATATGAAACGAGCATAGTATCATTTAAGGTGTAGATGACACATGGAATTTAGAAGTCGGTTGTTTAAGTACTACTATTGAGTCTTAAAGTTGGTAATTAAACAAGCAATAAAACTTATGCATATCAATACATAAGGTGAAATGATACATGCCAACCATTGTACTAAAAGTGATTGAAGGAGTAGGAAAAATAGATTTTATTTTGTTTGGTTCGTGTTTTCGTACATTACCTGACTATTGACGAAGAGTAATTTCTAATAGCATTTTTCATCTTTTGAGTATTATGGTTTTTGTTTCTCAATCACGTGAATAATAGTACACAAATTATGAGTAAGAGGTTGTATTACTGACCACTCAAGTCACCGGTAATTGTTCGTCATTTGAATAAAGCTAAGAATAGTTATGTTACGATCGACTGAAGAAATAGTAACTATGAAGTTTGGACCAAAACTTAATTAATCAAAGATTTGAATTTGAAGTTTGGATACCATGTAGCCAAAATTAGAATAAACTGCTCACCTGTGAATTGGACGTAAAAGCCATTGGTAGAAATTGTACACCTGAATTTATTCATGTCAATGGTTGGGTATTAGCGTAAAAGGAATAAAAGGAACAAGAAGGCTGCAGAGACACAATTTCTGATAATGAAAGGAAAGGTCTTCAGCAACTAATCACCAACCAGCAAAATTCCAATTGATAAGCTCCTCAACTTTGATGCTATTAAAGTGATAGTCAAAAAGAAGAAGACGAACAAGTTGGCTATTTATTTTGATAATGATCATCCAGCATAACTTTCCTAATAATTTCGAATGATTGTATTTTAACATTTCTTTTGTTCATAAATATTCTATACACCCATGTTTTGCGAAATAAAAGCACACGCATTGATAAGAATACGTAACGCTCACTATATTTAAGTAATTTAGAACAACAAAAAAGCTATTATGACTTGTACCCACTGCTAAAAGGATGATCAACATAGTCTCACATGCCTAAAATGCCCATGTCTTTGAACAAATTAGCACAACATTTTAAAAAAATACAACAACATTTGGTAAATACAAGAAAATACATTCTATCATAAATTATACTTTGTGCTATAACTACACTCTAAACAACCTCATAATTCCAAAATGCCACTACCTATGCAGTTAAAATTCAAAACACATATTTGACCAAAACTCGTTATTATATAGTATAAGGATAAAGATAAGGATATATATATATATATATATATTCCAAAATTCTTTTTCTTTTTGTGCAAATATATGTTATTTGTTTGAAAATATAAGTATGTTCCAATACGGATACTCTACCTATTTTATTTGCGCCTACAATATGGCCAGTTAACTTGTGCATCTCTTTAAATGAGTTCAGAGATTCACATCCGAGGCCTCTTGTTCAAGTGGGTTCTGTACTTGGTGGACTCTATCGAGTTGGGACCATGAAAAAGGCCGAAAACAAGACAAATGACTTCCAACTCACCAAAAGACGACTAAATGTAGAAGACAAGTTATTTTAATTGCCGCAGGCAGTCCAATGAACAGAATATTACGCACGCAAAGCCAAACTACAGCTTGAGCTCCATGCTCTCAAACAAGATGAGCAAATAGGCCTCATAATAGCAGGGTTATTTCGAAAAGGCATGATGGATGGGTACAATATATGAATCAAAAAAATATTGGTGAACTTCCATCAACCCCCCTTACTTTTCACTACTGTTTGATCGTAACATAGACATTTAATTTGTGACCAAATACATGATACCATTCCAAAAAGATTAACATAGAGTTATATTAAAATTGTTCGCATTTAATTGATGTCGGAGGCTTTTGTCGTGGTCTGTCTTTGACTCTAAAGTACTATTTGCTTTGAGGGAATAGAAGGAAAAGAAAAGGAAAAAAATGGAGGAATAAAGATTTTGATGTTTGGATTAGTTTTTGAAGTGGGAAAGAAAATGATAGCGATGGAAAGGAAGGTATAAGATCTAGTTATCTTTTGTTAGTTTGCTTTCTATCTAAGAGACAGACGAAAAGGAAACCAAGATAAATAAAATTTTTAAAAGTTTCTAAAAATCCTGTGTTTTTAAATTAAACTTTTAAATTGTTATGAATAAAAATGTAACTAACATGCAATAGTTTTATTTTCTTTCTTTTCCTTTCTTAATCCAAATAATATCTTTAATATTTCTTTTATTTTCCTTTCGTATTTAATCCAAACAAGATGGATAGAATCTATTTACTCTTTTTCCTTTTTTTCCCACTAGAGTCATCTCCTTTCCTTTCCTTCCTTTTCCTTCAATCCAAATGGTGCCTTTTAGAGAATTTTCTTCCCTTTTGTATAATCGAGTTTTCTCTAGCTATTGTATGCGAGTTTGTTTTGGGACTTTAGGAACTTTATCTTAAGTTTGTTGTTCACAATGGTAAAATTTGCACTCTTCTACCGGTTGATGTAGATCTATCGAAAGAACAGTGCAATTTTATCTATGAATATTATTACTCTGCATTCCAACTTTTTCTCTTTTCTGCTGTCAAAGGAGGATTTTTTTTTTTTGTGATCTAAGAAAAGACTCCAAGCCCTACAAGAGACAAGTGGAAATGGCAGAGTTTGAGAGTTGAAACAAAAATCTCACTGTTACTTGGTTAAAAGACTCCAAGCTTTACAAGGGATGAGAGAAAAGGGGAGGTTTAAGAGTCGAAACAATAATCTCACAATTATTTAGTTAATGTCTCTATCAAGTAAATTGGGTCTTGGATACTGCTACTCTATTTTGTTATGCTATTACTTGTTAATTTTTGTGAGTTGTCAAAATTTGTACATTTCAAAAATACTACAAAAAATACTTATATTTTTCAATTAATTGTATAAAATACGTGATAAACTGTTGAAGTATTATATGTCACGAATTATACTTCATATTTTTGAAAAATTTTTAAAGTTTGAGTAAGAATAATAACATATGTTTCAAGATATATCCAAAGTAGTGGCAACATATGCAATAGTTTTTATAGATTTACATAGAAAAAAGTAATTAGTTAATAAGATTTTAATAAATTTAGCATCTCATAACTAGGATGAGAGATAAAAAGTGATATGAATATAACATATTCGACAATTATAGTAATTTTACTTGTGTTTATTTGTATCATTCACGTACAATTTTATATGCGTATTTTTGTATTAGTTTGTTTTTGCACTAAAATTCCAATACTTTTTTAAAAAAAAAAAAAAGAATTCATATAATATATGTATGTATAATACTTCCTATTATACCTCTTCGGTATTTTAGTAACTGCGCTGTCAAATAAATTCTCTTAAGTTATTTAGGATCAAATATTAACAAACACTAACGTGTTACTGCTACTAAAACGGTAAATAAAACTTTTGGTCACCAATTTGTGAAATAAAACATTATTGTATAAGAAGATAATGTGCAATAAGCCTCCACCACATGCATAAACTACTATGTATCCAAACTAGAGTCACAACGCACCCACATTTATTCTTCTTTTTTTTTTTTCCCTGAAGTACATTCTACTAATCCATGGACTAGAAATATCTGAATGTAAGGTTCAGAGTGCTGCCTAACCACGTCTCCTAAAGGAATGATGAGCCCATTTCTTGATCTTATGGAATGATCACCAAGATCATTTCAAAGGGAACTTTATGATGAGACATTCTCCATGAATTCCTGGTCAGATTCTAGAAAACTCATAGTTTGCTGTAGAAGACAAACCTCCACGTCCATGCTTCCTCCGCCTTCTCTTCCGGGAAACAACGTTATTTTCCCATCAGGTTTGTTGGCAAAACCACTTCGAACTGCTAATGCTCTGCCAAGTCCAAATTCACTCCCATAAACATTGAACCTGGGAGAACTTCCAATTTGGATCCTGTTGGAAAACCGGCCAATCCAAACTATAAAGGGCGATTTCACCCATGATTCAACCCATTCGCGTATACTTCTGTCCGTTTGATTGATCACCAGCTCGTGCAATTTCCAGGCCGCCCATCCTAGTCCATTTGTCAGCAATTCACCACAAGTAGTTGTTACTGCCACTACCTGCACACAGTTACCAAAATATTCCTCGGACAAGGGCGGATTTATCCTTAACCTGCTGTTTACAGACGTTCCAGCACTCGTCTGTTGATCAGATGGCATGTTTCGAGCCCTGGTGATACACCTCCAAAGGAGAGCTGACAGTGCCTGGAAGGTAGAAATAGTGGTGGAGTTGCATTCAGCATTTGCTTTTGCTTTGAGTTTCGCCAATGACTCTGCTGAAAAGTGGAAATACCTTTCCAGCAACTCAGGGGTTTGAAATCTGCTGATGAATTCATCATGGTGAGCAAATGGAAGGCTGATAACAGGGGATCTGTGTCCCTCAGGAAACCAACGTTTCAAAATAGGTGGTCTGGAGATGGTTGAAATTTGCCCCTTGGCATTGAACACCTCGGACCATGTGTTGATGAAATGCCAAAATGACGTCCCATCCACCAGCAAATGGTTGGTTGACCATCCAATGAAGATGCCATCCTTTAACTCTGTCACCTGAATGCTCATCAAAGACATGGAATGACCATCATGGTTGACTGCACCAACATGATCAAAGAATGAATATACAATTTTGGGCATATAGATAGGTGTGAGAATATCGTCAATGGTCAAGTCTACTGATGCGTGAACAAATTTAGCTCCGGGAAGATTCGTGCAATCAACATAGATGGAATAAATTGGAGGATTTTCCTGTTTTAGAGTCGCAAGGCGTCCAGCTAAGGGATAGAAATGAACCAGGGTAAGCGAAAGAGATTCTTTGAGCTTCTGCAAGTAGTCCTTCATTTTCCCCTCGCTATCAAAAGCCGGAGGCTTGGCAAAAAGGAGGCCTTTCTGGTTGTAGTGTAATGAGGCCAGACATAGATCCCATGGTGCCAAGTATATTCGTTGCTCTGAATCTTGTGGAATGTGTTTTGGTTGGACAAGACATTCAGAGACGTAATGAATAAAATGGTGAGAGTTCATTGTTGCGGCCATAGTTCATATCTCGACTCTTTCACAGTTGATCCAAAAACCTATTCCCTTCTGGAGCTTTGGCAAGAATACTAATTACTTTAGCAGTTTCTACGCTGGTAGACCTTGGCCCAGGAGTTAATAATAGAGTGCTGGGACACTATATCACATAAATGATAAGATACATCATATACCCATTCAGTGACTGTTGGACCAGCCATCCTAGCTCCTTAGGGTGGACCGTTCCTTCGCCTTGGGTGTAGTGTGTAGAGACTAGTGGTAGGTCCATGGTGTCACGTATCAGCTAGTCTGCATCTTTTGGATCGCATTCTAGTTGGATAAAACATTCAAAAACGAATTGAATTGAGGGATGAGAGGTCACCCTTACCGCTGTATATTAAGCCCAAGCCTTATCCCTCAAGTGGTGTTATCCCGAGAAATTCAATTCATATTTTTGACTTTGGATAAAATTTTATTCGCTTTATCTTCCCATATAGCCCCACAGTTTCAATAATTCTAGACCTTGACGGAAAGGGTTCGCCTTGGAGCTAGCAAGGATGTCAAATTGAAGTGCAAAAATATCTATTAGTAAGACATGCAATAAATGTAGATGTGTGCATATGTATGGATAATGTATCAGATATATTAACAAGTGTCTGTTAAATGCACGTCACACGAATTCTAAAACAACATTTGAATGTTTCACACGAATTGATATGCAAGATCAGATGCAGTAACCATTGGGCTAGAAAAGCATCTTCTTACAACAATCCTCCATGTTGACATTTTCTGATAAAGGTCCAAGAATTCATTGCGATGCACTAGCTATCCTATCCGTTGGAGTTGATGTTCATGAGTTCTTGGATACATGTACATGGCGAATGGAATGTGAGCTAGAACGTGTGTTTTGGATCTTATTCAAATTGAAAGAAGGCATGTTTCTTTTGTTGCATCATCTAAACATTCCCCGATGTGCTCTATTGCAAGCAAGGGCTGGATGTGAGGACAAATCGTTTTCAAGAGAGGAAGAATGATGTAAATCTGGTTGCTTGCTTTTGCATTCCCAAGGTTGCCGAGCTAAGTGTTGAACCAAACCATTCAAGCGGACCTTTAAATATGCATAAGGCTTTAATTCAAGCTTTGGTCCATGTTATTCAAATACATAGAAGGTGTTGAACCTGCATGAAATGAACTTTATACACTTCTCCGAGCTAAGGAATCAAGCTTGAGAACCTGCCAATTAAGACCCTAATTCAAGTCATTGGTGTTGATGGATCTGCCGCAAAACTCTAGTTGGATGAGCTGCTCATGGATCACAAGAAGCGGATCAAAACTTGCTTGTTTTGTCTCAAGTCGTTTGTGCCATGTTTAAGGTTCTGTTTGATAAAACTGAATCTGAATTCTGAAGTCTGAATTCTAAAATCTGAATATTGAAACAATTAATTTGCTGAATTTTAAACACTAAAAAGAAATATATGAATGTCTGAATTTTAATGTTAAACCTATTTATACTGTTTGATAAACATTTTATAACTGAATGCTTAATAAGTTAAATTTGACAAATTTGCCCTTATATTTTTTCATCCAAAAAAAAAAAATAGAACCTATGATTTAATTAGCTAAAAATGTTTGGTATGAAAATGACAATATTTATTTTTAAATCAAATTAATATAAAAGATGAAATATATTATATGAGGAGTATGGAGAAGATGTGAAAATCATTCAAAAGGGAGAAAAAAAGAAATAGAAAATCATTAGATAGAGAATATTAGATTGTTTAATTAGATAAGAATTTTGAACATAATTAACAAACAATGGTAGATTTGGTAGATAAGATAAGGTAATTGAAATAAGGGTAAAATACACGGAACCCCCTTATAGTTTCGCGAAAAGACACCTTACCCCCCTATCGTTTAGAAACCTACACATAAACACCCTAAACTTTATAACTGAAGTGGAAATTGACCTATAACCGACTGAGTTACCGGTAACTTGATCGATTCAGAGTTAGAAGAGGCCGAGAAAGGTCGAAAACGAAAGAGATGGAGGGTGGTTCCAATAGTAATCCAAGTTCGGCGGCGTGGTTAGCACCTCAGCTTCCCACTGACCAAAAAATCAGACGCATGAAACTCTATTGGCGTGCTGCTTTAATTTTCTTTCTGCTTGTCGAGCAGTCTCACTTTATTCATGCATGGGCGTTCCACAACAAATGACCAGGAAATCCATAGATTCGAGAGAATGGTCCAGCAAACTGACAAAGTCCTATTTCTCAGCAGCAACATCCGCTGCAACAAGTTACGAAAGCTTTCCTTCTGCTCACTTCGACCTCTGTCTCTGCTAGTACCTACTTTCCATAGTTATTGGTCGAGTAATCTGCCTTTCTCTCAGTTGTTGAGTGAGTACCAGAATCTTAGCTACGGTTTATTCTGGTTGAGGTGGAATCTCTCTTTTAAGATCTTTCCAGCTACCTGATTTGAGTTCACAGCTTCAGCCCCCCAAACCTTTGGTTAAGTTAGCATCTGCTTTCTCTTTCTCCTCTTTTTCGAGACTTAGCGGCGCTTGATAAGTTCTTAGTTACATCTGTCACCAGTTGTTTACTTATTTTCGTAGTTCACTAGATGGCAAGGTTTAGTTCCTTTCAGCTGTCACAGGTTTACTTACTGACTTATGTGAAAAGAATCGACTTTTAATGGAGGGTTACCCGAGGGGGAAGAGAGTTACTTCAGAAGAGTTCATCGGTAGGGCAACTCCTTAGAGGACCAAACTCTCATAGCATCTTTCGCCTGTAACATCAGACTTTCTGCTTCCATCTGCATCTTCCTTCGGTTGCCTGTATGGCAGAAATCATTCCTCGCTGTCCAGGCATGACCTGCTGAAATGTAAATTGCCAGCCTTCACTCTCATGCTTCCCTATCTGAGCTCCTCCAATATTCCAGTCCACCCAGCTTTCCAGTTCTTTTGCTTTCAATTTTGACCATTTATAAGGATCTACTACCTTCAGCTGCTTTTTGGCCCCAGAAGGTTGGAGGAAAGGGAGGTGGGAATATTGGCAGTAGGGGAATGGTTGCCTATGTTCTGTTTGATTTAATGATAGGACGTCACATTGTGCTGACACTTAAATGTTGAATGATCAAGGCAGCATAATCCCACGCCATTTTCAACTCAGATTCACGATCTTACCGATAACTCAGAAATAAGTAGGGCGAGTGCAAGAATACATACGCACTTTAGTTAAAAAGTCGGTAAAAAGTCAATGATCAGGTCAGCACCCATCCACCACGCCGTATTCGACCTACAACCGGTAACTCAACCAGTTAAAAAGTCAATTTCCACTTTAGTTATGAAGTTTAGGGTGTTTATATGTAGGTTTCTAAATCATAGGGGGGTAAGGTGTCTTTTCGCGAAACCATAAGGAGGTTCCGTGTATTTTACCCTTGAAATAATTCTATTGATTTTTATCAGAATTAAGCATTCAGTTAGGATTTTTGTGCTGAAAAAAATACACACAAACTCAACACTACTTAACAAATTCAGCAAATGGATTTTTATTTATCAAACATTCAAAACATCTGAATGTCTGAAAAAATTCAGATTCAGCACTTTTTTTATGTTATCAAACAGACCCTTATTTGGGCCAGTTCCTCAATCATTATTTAGTCTATTTTGTAGTTTGTTTCTTCAATAAATTCGGCCAGATATAAGTTCAATGGGTCGTGTGTCCATTAGTATAGTAATTATTGGATAAGACCAGTGATTCCTTATCCACTTCGGATTAGTCTAAGTAGCTTAGTTTTGGCCATAAATAGCCATTCCTTTAATTGTAACAAGGAAGACGATTACTCAAGTAATAAAAATTGAGAGAATTCACTTGGCTTTTTGTAAGCATTCTTTGAGTATTTTAGAGTTGTTCTAAGATATTCATTCAACTTATCAATAAAAAACACACTTGGTTGTAGGCCCTGGCAACCTAATTGATCTTGTGCTGTCCAAGTTCGAATTAGGTTTCCACTGCTAAGCTTCGATATCATCCAATTCTAGATCTTGAGTCTTCTGTATGTGGAAATAGGACGTAGGCCCTATTTGCTAAATAAATTTTTTGTTTAGTTTTTTTTTCTACAAGTTTTTAAATAACTTTAGTTATAGCAATCTAAAAAAATTTCAAAAATTTTAAAATATACACTTTAAAATATTTAAAAAAAAATTCCTTTCTTTCCTTCCTTCTTCTTCTCCCCCACCTCAACCCACCACCACTTTTGCCGCCCAGCACCTCTTCCGGCGCAGGCTACCTCCTCCGGCAATCTGGCCGGTAGAAATCTGGTCTCTGTCTTTTTATTTTTTTCCTCTCTTCTCCCTCTCCTCCTCCCCTCCCCTCTCTCCGCCACTCCCCTCTCCCCCCTCCTCCTCCCCTCCCACTGTTCTACCCAATTCCACATGGTGCCACAGTCGGAGACGGCAAGTATTCCAGCCAGTAGTCATCCAATCACTCGAGTTTTTTCCTCTCTCAGTTTCGCTCTCCTTCTGCCTCTCTCTGATGAGTTGCAGGGAGAAAGAGAGGGTAACTTGGCTCTTTAAAGCACCCGATTGCATCATTCACCCGAGCCCGAATCTCCATCAAAGCTCCATAGTTTTCTGGTAACGTAATTTTTTTTTTCATTTTATTGAAATGATTCAGTACAAAAGGAGAAAACTACTTGAGGAATTGTTTGATTACTACATTTGTTGCAAGTTTTGTCTTTGTCGCTGGTTGTCGTGAAATGGGATTTTTTGCTTTGCTGTTTCTTTGGAGGATAAAACTTCCAGGCTCAAATATTAGAAAACCTCTAGATCAAATATTAGAAATCAGAAAACCTCTAGAAACCATCAGCCTTTCGGTTGGTGGCCACCACCAATTTATTAAAGTTTGGTGGGATAGGTGATAAGGGTTCAAATCTTGCCTCCCACCAATTTGTCATAATTAAATGTGGCCTTATTTAAAAAATTCAGACTGATACGTAGTGCGGTGGTGGTACGGGGAGTCCCCTCGTGGTTTCAAAATATACAATACAACACCCTGTACTTTGAACTAAATTGTAAAGGTTACGGAATCCGTTAAACTTAACGAAAATGGACGAAATGACCAAAATGCCCTGATATAATTAAGCAAAAGACAGTTCAAAAAAATCATTTGTTTTATTTTCTAGATAGAGAGAATTGAGAGTTAAGGGTAGAACATTTATATTTGTTAAAAATTAGATATAAAATTTTTAGTTTAAGTTCCAATAAACCACGGGAGACTTTTCTATATATTAGGTTTATTACAGAGGATTTTTTTGTATTTTACCCAAAAAAATATTAGAAATCAGAATTGATTGAAAGGTTTGGAAGGGAGGAGACAGGGAGAGGGAGAAGAGGAGGAAGGGTAAGAGGAAAGGAAAAAAAAAAAAGAGAAGGCCGACGTCTGTTGTTGTTCCAGCGGGGAGGGAAATGGGGAGGGGGAGGGAGGGAGAAAAAGAAGAGAAGAAAGAAAGAAAAACAAAAACAAAAAGAAAGAGAAAATGAAAGAAGGAAAAATGAAAGAAAAAGTTTTCTATTTAAAAATTTTTTTCTACAACTTTTATAGTAAGTTATAGTAAAGTTTTAGACAAACACCAAAAAAAATCATTTGCCAAACGGGGCCGTAAATCATATCAGTTGGCATCAGAGCTGCTCGAAAGTATCAAAGTCATATACTTTTTCTGTGTCATTTTTTTTTTTTTTTTTTTGCTAACGGAGTGGGTGTCCGGGTCAATACTTGCGGGGCCCGACTAATCCCACTCCGACTCGGGAGGAGAGGCCCCATCCCCCCGAACACGATAACCACGGGACTCGGACCATTGCGGGCACTGGACACCAGCTCCGAAGGAGGCTTGCTGAGACCAACCGAGTTACCCATGAGGGGCAGACAATTTGGTGGGAGGCAAGGGTTGAACCCCTGACCTCCCCCCCACCAGGAGAGGCGGTGGCCACTGAGCTATAGCTCAGTGGTTTTTTCTGTGTCATTCTTGTTCTAGAGTTTCTAGGGTTTCGGTCAAGTCGTTAGTTGTTTCTTTATTTCCCAGCCATGTCTTCTTGTTCATGTGTCCTTGTTCCTTGAGTCATTCATAAAAAAAAAAGAGCGAATTGCGCGAAATGTCACTAAACTATTTCAAAGTGCCGGTTCTGGTCACTAAACTTTTTTATTAGCGCGAAATGTCACTGAACTAGTAAATCTGTACCGTTTTGGTCACTCCGTGTATTTGTGCCGTCAGTAGAGACGGAAATCAACTTTTTGAGGGGCAAATTCGTCTGCACAGCCTTAGTGGGAAGAGTTTCATCTGGTAAGTGAAAGGTTTAACTGTGGGGCTTTGGAATGTTGGTAAAATTTTTGGAAATGTGGACAATGACAGTGAAAAGTATCAAAATTGATCCATTCTTCTCACAGTAATCAGTGACAAGACTCAAAGAACCGGCAAAAGACGAAGATTAGCAGTGAAGAATCGGTCATCGATGACAGCGAAATGGGTGAAAAGGCAAAGGGATGAATTCATTGATCCATACACATTATACGGTAAGAAATATTACAATCCGTACACATTTTGCTTGATTAATGGTGTTGTTTGTGTTTTGAGTATAAAGAAGTATTTAGTGAGAGTTTTTATTGGGTTTAGGGTTTGCTGAAGTGATCCGATTGTTTAGAAAATGACATAAGAACGATTGACTTCCCTTTTTGTCGTATAAGTGGGTTGCAAAGGGTCCTACAAGAACCCTCTATCTTGTAATTTAATCATAAAAAATAAACTTTTCAAAATGCAGTTGTCTGATTCGGGTTAATTAACAAATGGGGGTTAAGTATTTTTATAAGAAGAACAGCATGTATGACAATAAAAAATGGTGATTAACAAGAATCATGTTGTTTGCCTTTGTTGTTGTTGTTGCAGTTCTGATAGACCTGTATTTTCGATTAAACTCCACCACGGCGGTAAAATTGAGGGAGAGAAATACAAGAGTTATGTGGGTGGAGAGATTGATTATTTCGATCTTTGCCATGCTGATTTTATGTCGATTCATGAAATAAATAAAATGGTGGAAAAGTGTGGGCACAACGATACTATGTTATATTATTACATTGACCCTAGAGGGGATTTGAACCATGGACTGATGGAACTTCAAACGGATGAAGACATTATGCAATTCTGTGGTTGGGTTAATGAGTACAAGTTGATGGAAGTATACTGTCATCATTTAACAGTTGAGGAAATATATGAGTTGCAGAAGAAAAAGGAATTGGAACAGTTATCACAGACAAAGAGTTCAGTGGTAATAGAGGAGATCTTGGATGATGGTGAAATTCTTACACAACAGGCAGCAATACCTCATAGACAACGAAAAGGAGTCCAAGCTAGTAGATCAGTTGCAGCTTTAGAGTGGACACATGACCATGCTGGTGAAGATGAAGATGCATACCAAAATTCTTCTAGGAGATGTGAGCAGGCCAACAACAATACACAGGAGTCCGAGCCACAAATGCATAGCCAAGTTGATAATGACCCAACTCCATCAAGTCAGAATAGGAGGGACAATGACAGTTCCAGGAATAGAAGAAACAGAGATAGGAGAAAATCTCGTACGTCGGAGGCCCTTTGTGGTGCTACAAAAAGAGTTAGAAAAGGAGGTGTAGCAAATGAAGGTGTATCAAATAATGGTGCTGCAACTGAAGGTGCATCAAATGGAGGTGCAGCAGGTCAAGGTGCATCAAATGGAGGTGCAGTAGGTGAAGGTGCAACAAATGAAGGTGCAGCAACTGAACCTGTAACAGAAACTGGGGCAGCAACTGAAGCTGAAGCATGTGAAAATAGAGAAGGTGCAGCAACTGAAGCTGAAACAGAAGCTGGTCCTGAAACTGAAGCTGAAGCATGTGAAAATAGAGCGGAACACAACCCACTATTGGATGATATTGTGGAAGGGGAATTAAATAGTGATCCAGATTCAGAAGATGAAGATGTTCCTGTGAGATACACTAGTTTCAATGCTAGCAGAGATGGAACAGATCCCCATTTTCATGTTGGGCAAAAATTTGGAACCAAAAAACAGTTCAGAGATGCTCTCAGAAATTATGCAATTATAAGTGGAAGACCTGTATACATGTATACAAGTGACAAAACAAGAATGAGAGCTAAATGTGCAGATCCGTGTAAGTGGTACATTTATGCTAGCCACGTTCCTGCTTTGGGTACTGAAGACTTTGTAGTTAAAACAATTTACGATGTCCACACCAATTGCAGCCATGCTTGGAGAAACAAAAACATGACATCCAATTGGGTAGCAGACAAGTTTGAAGAGTCTGTTAGATCCAACATGAACATGCCTGTTAGGCAATTGTTACAGAGTATAGATGAGCAATATAGTTGCGAGATCACAAGAAACAAAGGTTACAAAGCACTTGCAATGGCTAAGGCTGCTATCAAAGGGTCAGCATCTCAGCAGTATATTGATGTTGGGAGGTACGCAGCAGAACTACAAAAAACTCACCCTGACACCACCATAGACATCAAGTATTCACCAAGAGCTGATCCTGAAAGTAATCCCAGATTCATGAGATTTTACTGCAGTTTGGGACCAATGAAAAAGGGATTTAGAGAGGGATGTAGGCCCCTTATTGCTCTTGATGGCTGTCACACTAAGGGGGCATATCCAGGGCAGTTGTTGATTGCTATTGGGGCAGATCCAAATAATGGTTGGTGGCCATTAGCTTGGGCAGTTGTTGAGAAGGAGGCTCGGGAACAATGGCTTTGGTTTTTGAGTTTACTGATTGGTGATCTAGAAATACCAGCAACTAGCAGTGAATACACTTTTATTTCAGACCAACAGAAGGTTAGGAGTACTGTTCTTTATCCTTATAGCATGTATTGTATAGGATAATTTTTGCAAGTGACTAAACTTAGAACTCTTTTATAGGGTCTTGATAGTGCACTGCTGGAGTTATTACCAGAAGCTGGCCATAGATATTGTGTACAGCATATGTACAGAAATTTCAAGAAAAAGCACCCTGGTGAAGTGCTTAAAGAAAAATTCTGGAGCATTGCAGCAGCATCAACAGTGGAGTTCTATGAGGCAGCTTTGGAAGAGCTTAGAGCATATGACCAGCAAGCTCACGCGTGGGTCAAGAGAGCTGCACCACCTCATCACTGGTGTAAGGCTTTTTTTCCACTTCACGTGAAATCTGACATGCTGGTTAATAATTTATCAGAGACATTTAATTCTCATATATTAAATGCTAGAGAGTTGCCAGTGATTGGGATGGTTGAGTGGATTAGACAATTCATAATGGAAAGGATATCAAATAGGGTATATTGGATGAGAAAATGTAGTGGTCCTGTGGGACCAGCAATAAAGGCTTTGATTGAGGAGAGGGAAAAGTTTTCTAGAAAGTGGAAGCCAATATCAAATGGGAAGGAGGGATATCAGGTTAGGGGACCTAAGGGGGAACAATTTGCTGTGTACTTAAGAGACAGAACCTGTACATGCAGGTTGTGGCAAATTAGTGGGCTCCCCTGCTGCCATGCAATTTCTGCCATTTTAAAAATTGGTAGGAACCCAAATGACTATGGCGATCAGTGTTATAGTAGAGATCTATTCTTTCAAATATATGAGAATGTACTATATCCAATTAGTGGAAAGTCTCTATGGCCTCAGAGTGATATTCCCATATTAGATCCTCCACTTGCATGTGTCCAACCTGGTAGGCCCAAGAAAGCAAGAAGAAAAGGTAGTTCTGAAAATAGAAGTGGTGTTCATGTGGGAACAAATAATGTGCAAAAATTAAAAAAGCATGTGATCATGCACTGTAGAAGATGTGGTCAGGCAGGCCACAATGCTGCTACCTGCAAAAGTGTTCCAGAAAATAATGGAGGTGAAGGCTGCAGTCAACCTGCTCCAGCTCCTAAACATGCTAGAAAGTCAAAGGGCACCAACAATGGCTCAAGCACAACACATGGAGCTAATTCTCAGGAGCCTGATTTTGCTCATGTGGAAGTTCAAGGATATTCTTCAAGTTGTGTCAATTCTCAGCCACATGGAGCTGAAGAGCAAACTACTTCCCATAATGACACTGGTTCACATGTTGAACGTAATGCACAAGCTGCCAGTAGTAGTACGAAAAAGCAGCAGATTAGAAAGACTAAGACACCTGTAGGCCCAAAAATTTATTTCTAATTTTATTTTTAATTTTACTATGGTAAATAGCTATTGTTAATATTTATTGTACTTGTGTACAGGTGAGGAGAGTTAGGCCTGTCAATGATACCGACCAGTCTACTACAGCGGCCAACAAACAGTCTCTCCATTCAAAGAGAAAGCTGTCTGAAATTGACAAAATAAGGATCAACACCAACTATGAGTACTTGGGCAAAGAGCCTCCATTCAAGATTGGTAGATGGGCTGGAACATCAAGGAGCAGTAGAAGTAGAAGTGGAAGATCAGATTAAAGGACTTGTTTGCATAGCTTTTGTTTGGATGTATTATATGTCTAGGACAATTCCAGATTATTTATATGTGAAACATGGCTAACTTTGTTGGCAGTTGTTTGGAATGACAGTGACAATTATCTCTTTTGTAAAGCAGCTGTTTGGAATGATAGTGATAATTATCTCTTTTGTTGTATTTGGCTTTATGTTTTCTGCATTTGTGAGCTACTTTTCTTTTGCACCACCCATATGTTGGAACTAATACTTCAGTCTTTTATTCATAAATTACAATTTCAAACATCCATGGTGTAAACAACACCAACCAAAATGAGGTGTAATAAAAACACTACAATCTCAACAAAAACAAGTTGTGTATTAAAACATTTGACAACACTGGTTTAGGATTTGAAGTACAACAATACTCTAGTAGCCATCAATTTGCAGCATTCCAAACTTCTGTCCCTTGTTAGGCCCCCAAATCCACATTGATGCATTAACAATTGTCCAGGCTATAACAAAAAGAACAATGACCATTTTTTTCACATTCTTTCTTCCAAGCTTCTCCTTCAGATTTTTTACTTTATCCTCCATTTTCTCAGCTTTCTTTTGCAACTTGAGAATTTGTTGCCGCAAAGTTTCATTCTCGGTTTCCACCCTATTTATTCTTCTTAAAAGACCGGGTATGACTTGTTTCGAACGCTCACACATGGCTTCATCATACCAATTCCAATAACCACAGCCATCAACCTACAAAAAAATTATCCAAATTCTTTTTAGCCGATAAATGTCTAAACAATTAAACATTAACCTAATTTAACGAATTTCCTATATCTTCACACACTTACCTTGCCATTAGCACATTCAACATATCTCCTTGCCGGGTTCCTATCAGTCCATGAAGTCTTCAAATTGGTTTTACTGCCACAAGAGCAGGTCGGAGTTGTTTCCTTGCCTTTTCCTCTCATGAAGCTTCAACACATTCCCAGCAAATTGCAAGTCGGAGTTCTTTTCTTAGGTATTCCTCCAATGAAGATTCAACACATTCCCAGCAAATTGCAACTTCGTATATTGTCCCTCCTACTCCATATTTGCAGAAGAAATCTATTACAGGATAAGGGTTTGCACTTCCTAATTGAACCTACGAGTTGTCTGACATTTGAGAGTGATTTATGGTGGAGAGTTTCAAGGAAAAGACTGTGCAGACGAATTTGCCCCTCAAAAAGTTGATTTCCGTCTCTCCTGACGGCACAAATACACGGAGTGACCAAAACGGTACAGATTTACTAGTTCAGTGACATTTCGCGCTAATAAAAAAGTTTAGTGACCAGAACCGGCACTTTGAAATAGTTCAGTGACATTTCGCGCAATTCGCTCAAAAAAAAATTCATACTGTTCATTACTATTGTTCATCGCTACTGTTCATCCATGGGTATTATTCATTCAAAAAAAATTATATGGCTATTCATTGTGTTTGTCTCTGTTAACACGGCCATTTTTGTAGTTGATCTTTGCTATCCGAATTGATTCTTGACATCGTCTTGAAATTCTTGAATTGTCTTGGTTAAAGTCTTGAAGTTCTTGGAGCAATTCTAGAGTTTCATGGATTCTTGAACTTAAACTCATTGAATCTTGAAAACCCTAAATTGATTCTTGAATTCTTGTTCTTGATTTCATATTTCTTGTGGTTGTTTGATCCAAACAAATGAAATCTGTTTGCGTGTTGTTTTCCATCCGGGGCTATCTTGTTTGTTTCTTGCTTGAGTCTTGCACTTTCTTGGGGTTGTGTGGGCTGATCTTGATTGTTTCTTGAAGTCTTGAATCAAATTCTTGGTTTTCTTGAAGTTCTAGGCTGAGAAATTATCAATCTTGGCAGTTCTTGATAATCCTAAGTTGGTTCTTGAAGATCTTGGATATTTTGACAGCAAACTCTCTAGTTGTTTGAAAAATTTCCTCGTAGTCTATTCGAATTCTTGAAAAAAAATGTGCAACAACCTTGTTTGATCTTCAAATTATTCATACAAGGATGTTTGACAAGTTTTGGAAATAAAACGAGGAAAAATTTCCTCGTGGCAGTATAAGAAACAGAAACAGGCGCTACTTTTAGTTTTCCAAGTTGGATTCGGATTATTCCAAAATATTTTACTATTGTAAATTCTTGTCCAAAAGCTCATTGGATTGGGGAAAGGGGATTTCTAATTCTAATCCTTGTCCTTGTGGGAAAAAGGGTTATTCACATACTTTATTCCTGAAATTCTCCAGATTTGATTGATACAAAGGAATTCACAGCCACACCATTTCCCCGTAGAATTAGGATTTTCCTTCTTCTACTCGATTGAGTGTTCCTTTTAATATAGTTGAGTCTTCTTATTTTCCAGCAATCTTTTGAGTCTAAATTGAGTTATATTTTGTAGGTAATTCAGGCTTTTGCGTCGTGTTTCCTTAAATTTCTCAAATCCTAAATTGGCAACTTTCTTGTGGGTTCGATTGGTTAGTTTTTTTATTCACCTTGAGAAAATTCTAATTTCTTCAAGAAGATTGATTAAAAGTCTTGAGAACTTAATTGATAAGATTATTAGAGTGTAATACATTTGAGTGATATACAGGAGTTGAATGGATACACGTAAGGAAGTGCATGAGGTATTCTTTGTTCCACTAGCCATTGTTGCAGGTTGAAACAACAATGTCTATTGGAGGTGAAGGGAGTTCCTAGCTGAATGACTTTAATCTTATGATTTAGTCAATGAAGAAAGAATTTTTAGATGATGCTTTCAAGCCACTCCACCATCGGCCTGATCGAATGGCGAATAATAGTGCCAAAAGAAAGGGTACTACTCAACCTTATTCCAATTATCAATCTAATCATGAGAGGTTGCAGTATCCATGGAAGGAGGAGAAGTTTCAATCCATTTCTTCTAAACCTAAGCATAAGGATGAGTCATCTATGGCGGAGTCATGTGAGCGTATAGTGGAGACCTTTCTAGCACCATACATTGATCAACATAGACGAATGAAGGTTTCAAAGAGCTGCCATCAAGATGAAATTCCTATGGAGAAATCTGTTGAGTTCATTGTTCATAAAGGAGAATCTTATTTTGTACCACTATTGGTTAAGAAGGTTGATGTGGAAGAGAATCCAAACATCAAGCATGATGGGAAAGTACTTGAAGTTCAGTCTACATTAGCTAGTAATCAAGGGCTAGTTGGAGAGAAGAGTGGGATTCGAGATAGCAGTGTGATCCATGAGGTAAAATTTGAGGGTAAGAAAGAGGTAAAACTCGAGGAAAGCGTGAAAGAAAAAAGGAGCGAAGATTCAAGTGAGTCGAGGGAGATACATGAGAAAGAAAGTAAGTTGAATTCGTGTGTTAAAACAAGTGGGTGTGAGTTAACTTTGAGAGTTGAGCAAAGAGTGTTTGTTCTTATGACTAACCATCCTTATTTTGTTTTGCCAAGTATATTTGTTGATTTTGGGCAAGTGAGTAGATTACTTGACATGCTGAATTGTGGAGTTGTGCATCCATGCTGTCCATTTATAGAGAGTTGCAACACATTTGCTATCCTACCTACTCAAGGGATTAGAGTTTTCTATGGAGAAAACTTACTGCTGCATCATTTCCATTCATTATATTGTCTTTATCTAATTTTGATGGGACGTTAATTCTGATTATCTTGTTTTGATGATTGTAGGCTTGGAAGTTATGTCCATTGAAAGATGTTCGATAATTAAAGGACTAGCGAACGTAATGCAAAGTGGATTTAGTTTCGTGATGTGACATGATTTGAATGCAAATGGTATATTTACTTGACATAAGATACTTTCGATAAAAAAGTACCTTTAGGTATTAAAAGAATTTTTAAATTATTTGATGAATATCATCCTATAAAATTAAGAGAAGAGTTTTTGATGTTAAAAGCACTTTTAGCAAAAGTTCAAATTTCGTACTTTACGATAACTTTTTGTGATTTAAAAAATAAAATATTAAATTTAATCATTTTATCCGATATTATGAACTAAATAAAGAAATAAATATATTTAAAATTTTTTAAATTACTCATTATCCAATACAATATGTACTTACTGAACTATTTCTCCAAACAATATATTTAAAAGTATTTAAACACTTAATAAATACTATTTTTAAAAACTCTATTAAGGAAGTATTGTTCAATGAGTTACAACAACCCCGTGTATTCTGGATTTTAATGATAGGCATTTGACAACATGCCCGCAATTTCACACACTTGATGTTTATGGCCTATTCGGATTGAAGATCATTTGACAAAACAAAAAATTATTTAAGATGCATCATGATGAAATTTCAATAAATCATGATGGAATTCTAAGATAAGCACAACTTCATCCATAGAATCTAACTTTTAGCTAGTTTGCACCCTGAGAGAAAATTATGAGCACAATTTATTCCAACGTCTTCTATAAATAACTTGCCAATATCTCATGATGAATTCTAAGGTAAACACAACTTCGTCTGTCTAATCCAATGAAGCCTTTAGCTAGTCTGGACAAAGAGGGGTAATTATAAGTACAACTCATTCTGTAGTTTCCAAGTTAGCTAAGTATCCTTCCTCGTAAGGTTTAAAGCCTCTCATCTGACCCCCAAAAAAAAAAAAAATCTGCCACTTGACTTTTAGCAGAGACCAAAACCGTACGCTTGTGCATGAATTAGAATTTGACAAGTGTACTGATAAAAATCTAGTATCCACATATGTTCGCACCATATCCAATCATAAGCTTTGCTCCTTAGCCACTGCTGAGTGCAAAACACAAATTAAGCAGCAAAAGAAAAATGGAGGGGTCTAAATTTGCTCCTACCTATTTTAATTCAACACTAATATAACATAAATAACCGAGTATATCGTGCATTAGCTTTTAATATTTTAATTCCTATTTTGTCTTTTAATACTTAAACTCAATTTTCCATGGTAGAAACATTCGTTTAAATTTCTCCTCCATTAAACATCTTCCATGATGGAACTATTCGTTTTCCGTGATAAAATTATCACTGTAGGGCATAGTAGAGAAAAATCATTTGTTTGGACTTTCAAGTACTTTAAGCATACATTTTCTTGAAATTAGGAGGTAAGGCTTTACGTTTCGTCGTTTCCCTCCGGCATGTTTTCATTTTCAAGTTATATAATAGAATGATTTTTTTTTTTGAAAATTAATACACACACACACACATATATTTATTTATTTATTTGTGCTCTACAAAACAAAATTGCCAACTCCAATTTACACCCTCAATGTTTTGCCTCAATTCTAATCTTGCACCCTCAATTTTTATTTTGTACACTTGGTACCCTAAAGTGACATCTTTCGCCACGTTTTACTAAAAACTTTTTTCTTGTATGTATTCCAGTATTCCACCTTAAAATTATCTATTTGCTGAAATTACTATACTCCAACTGACTTTCAAAGCATGTAAACAATGTGTGATAAGCTACGTCCTTTTTTTTTCTGAAAGTATTGAAGTTTGGCATCATTCTTTAAATATTAAAAAAAAAGTCGAAAAAGGGGATGAGTGATCCTTCCCACCCCCCCCCAAAAAAAAAACACAAAAACACCAACCACCACATTTTGTTAACTTTAGAGTGAAGGAGATCCTATATAGTAAAAGGTGAGGGTGTAGTGTAGATTTAGTCTTTCATAACAAAATGCTTATTCCAATGTTCAGAACTGAGAAATGTTATGATTGAAATGCAGATACTGTTTTATGGGTAATGGTAATTGCATTGAAATAAGTAGACTTTATTTGACCTGACGTAGCCCTTGGAGTTTACTACTATGTCTTCTCATAGATAATACATTTCTTGCCGCAATTCTGGTACTTGATATTTTATACAGTCACACGATGTTAAATGAAGATCTTGGCAGATTTTAGAGCAATTGCAAGGTAAGGTAAATAATCAAATGCAGCAAAATGTTGGTTTAATAGAAATACAACATGTCTCTAGTCAAAACAAAAAATAAAAGTACAACCTCATATTTTACAAATATGTCACCAATTCCAAACCTCACACATGCTAGTTTCAATGTTTGTAGCCCTTTTTTTTTTGTTCTAACTTGTAATCTTCTATTTTTTAAGACAGGATTCTGTCCAATTCTGTCAAATTCCAAAACCTCACACATGCTAGTTTCAGTGTTTGCAGCTCTTTTTTTTTTTTTTTTTCTTGTTCTATCCTGTAATCTTCTATCCTTTTAAGACAGGAGGACGAGGGAGGGTGAGGAGAGAGGTGCAAGGAGGGGGAAAGAGGTGGTTGTAGTGCGTTGTAGTGGATGATGGTTTTCAATTTTTAAAAATTATTCTAAAAAATTAAATTTTAAAAATATCTCAAAATATATTCTCAAAAACTCAAAAAAAAATCTAACTATTTACAGTAAAAATTTTTTACATACATTATTACAGTAAAATTTTTCAAAAACACCCAAAAAAAGGTACCTAATCTATTGTATGTGATTGTTTTGGGAATTTAGGAACTTTATCTAAGCATGATGTTCAGAAGGGTAAAATTTACACCTCTCTGCCCATTGATGTAGATCTATCAATAAAACAATGCAATTTTATCTATGAATATTATTATTTTGCTTCCCGCTTTTTCTCTTTTTTTTTTTTTTTAATCTAACGGGTTTTTTTTAATCTATGAAAAGACTCCAAACCCTACAAAGGATACGCGGGAAGATAAGCATTTTGGAGTTGAAACAAGAATCTCCTAGTTACCTTACTGATGTTTTCATCAACTAAGTTATCTTGCTAATGTAGGGGGGGATAGGTTGGGTGGTATAGAGGGAGGAAGTGTAAGTGAAAGGTCTCAGGTTTGAGACCTCCCACCTACACCCGAAAAAAAAAATTATCTTGCTAGTGTCTCTATCAACTAAGTCTCAGGAACTTAGTAAATACTTGTATCATGGTCGTAATACACACTCAAACGTATGACTTAAAAAAATTTTGTATTTTGTACGTTTCAAAAATGTTACAAAAAATACTTATATTTTTCAACTAAATGTATAAAATATGTAATAGACTATTGGCATATTATACATCATGAATCATATTTTAATTTTTGAAAATTTCTAAAGTTTGAGTAAAATTAATAACATACCTTTCAAGATATATACAAATTAGTAACAACATATGCAATGGTTTCCATAGATTCATACCAAAAAAAAAAATAATTAGTTAACAAGATTTTAATAAATTTAACATCGCATAAGTAGGATGAGAATTAAAAATGATATGAATATAGTAACATCTTCAAAAATTATAGTAACTTTACATGTGTTTTTGGTTTCATAACTTTCAAATATATTTGTATCACTTACATATGAATTTATATGTGTAATTTTCTATATTTGTTTGACTTTTTGCACTGAATTTTTAATATTTTTTTAAAAAATTCATATAATATATATGTGTATAATATATCCTATTATAACTGTCCCGTGTTTTAGTAACTGTGTTGTCAAATAACTTCTGTCAAGTAACTTAAGATCGAATAGTAACAAACACTAACGTGTTATTGCTACTAAAACGCTGAATAAAAAATTTGGCCACCAATTTATGAAACAAAACATTATTGTAGAAGATAAAGTGCAATATGCCTCCACTACAAGCACAAACTGGCATAAACAAACCCAAATTAGAGTCAATAACACACCCACATTTTTTTCCCCTTGACTGCATTCCATTTTGCAGTCTTTAAAATTCAGACTAAAAATATCTGAATGTGAACATCAGAATTCATAGTGCTGCCGTTCCATGTCTCCTAGAGGGATGGTGAGCCCATTTCTTGATCTTATGGAATGATTACCAGGATCATTTCAAAGGGGACTTTATAACGAGACATTCTCCATGAATTCCTGGTCAGATTCAAGAAAACTCATACTTTGTGGTGGAAGACAAACCTCCACATCCATGCTTCCTCCACCTTCTCTTCCAGGAAACAACGTTATTTTCCCATCTGGTTTGTTGGCAAAACCACTTCGAACTGCTAATGCTTTGCCAAGTCCAAATTCACTCCCATAAACATTGAACCTGGGAGAACTTCCAATTTGGATCCTGTTGGAAAACCGGCCAATCCAAACTATAAAGGGCGATTTCACCCATGATTCAACCCATTCGCGTATACTTCTGTCCGTTTGATTGATCACCAGCTCGTGCAATTTCCAGGCGGCCCATCCTAGTCCATTTGTCAGCAATTCACCACAAGTAGTTGTTACTGCCACTACCTGCACACAGTTACCCAAATATTCCTCGGACAAGGGTGGATTTATCCTTAACCTGCTGTTTACAGACGTTCCAGCACTCGTCTGTTGATCAGATGGCATGTTTCGAGCCCTGGTGATACACCTCCAAAGGAGAGCTGACAGTGCCTGGAAGGTAGAAATAGTGGTGGAGTTGCATTCAGCATTTGCTTTTGCTTTGAGTTTCGCCAATGACTCTGCTGAAAAGTGGAAATACCTTTCCAGCAACTCAGGGGTTTGAAATCTGCTGATGAATTCATCATGGTGAGCAAATGGAAGGCTGATAACAGGGGATCTGTGTCCCTCAGGAAACCAACGTTTCAAAATAGGTGGTCTGGAGATGGTTGAAATTTGCCCCTTGGCATTGAACACCTCGGACCATGTGTTGATGAAATGCCAAAATGACGTCCCATCCACCAGCAAATGGTTGGTTGACCATCCAATGAAGATGCCATCCTTTAACTCTGTCACCTGAATGCTCATCAAAGACATGGAATGACCATCATGGTTGACTGCACCAACATGATCAAAGAATGAATATACAATTTTGGGCATATAGATAGGTGTGAGAATATCGTCAATAGTCAAGTCTACTGATGCGTGAACAAATTTAGCTCCAGGAAGATTCGTGCAATCAACATAGATGGAATAAATTGGAGGATTTTCCTGTTTTAGAGTTGCAAGGCGTCCAGCTAAGGGATAGAAATGAACCAAGGTAAGCGAAAGAGATTCTTTGAGCTTCTGCAAGAAGTCCTTCATTTTCCCCTCACTATCAAAAGCCGGAGGCTTGGCAAAAAGGAGGCCTTTTTGGTTGTAGTGTATTGAGGCCAGTGACAGATCCCATGGTGCAAAGTATATTCGCTGCTCTGAATCTTGTGGAATGTATTTTGGTTGGACAAGACATTCAGAGACGTAATGAATAAAGGGATGAGACGTAATGCATTTTGCGGCCATAGTTCAGATCTCAACTCTTTCACAGTTTAAATCCAAGAACCTATTCCCTTCTGGAACTTTGGCAAGAATACTACAATTACTCATAGCAATTTCTACGCTGGTAGACCTTGGCCCAGGATCTAATAATAGAGTGCTGGGACACTATATCACATAAATAGTAAGATACATCATATACCCATTCAGTGAACCAACGCGCTTTGGCGGCCACCAAAAAAGGGAAAAGGATTAAGTCCCTTTTTGACTATAGGTTGAAGGTTCGACTTACAGTGAATGGACCGTCCCTTCTAACCTAATTAATACAGGCCAAAGAAAGTATATAAAAATAATTTTGGGGTTAATTCCAATAAACCCCTTCAAAAAATACCTCTTTCTCACATATATCCGTGAATGTCTAGTTGAATCAATTCACTCCTTGTACTATTACAAATTTCTCAATCACGTATAATTGGGTTAGACAGTTTAATTTTGTACTGAATTTGGGCATGTTAACGCACATGGATTGCTAACTGACCAAACTACCCTTTCCTACTATATAAATTTCATATTTTTGGTCCTATAAAGGGCCAAAGGACTTTTACATGCTATATAAATTTTTGCAATAAAGTTTTAACCAAACTTTTGAACTAATAAAACTAAATCAAGAAGAACTGTGAACGTTAAATTTATTATAAAAACTTTTCCACTCACAAAAATATGAATTACAATATCCTTAAAATCATGCTTTTCAATATATTTTTTGTCATTGTAACAAAGATACCGAAAATATGTAGCCATAAGATAATATATAGAAAGATAAACTTCAATTATGATTAACTAAAAGCCGCACAAAATTAAATTTTTTAGCAATAGGAGGATAACTAAATAATTTAAGAAAATTTTTCATCAACAGCGGCTAGTCTAAAAAAATTAGCAATTAAGGACTAAAGAGAAATTTAGTCAATTCATGAAATCATGTGCATTGCATATGCTAAATTCAATCCGAAATTGGGTTGCCGTTCCCAATTGTAACCTGATTGGGAAAATTATAGTACTAAGGAGGTGGATTGGTTCATTTATACATTCAGAGAAACAATTTGAGGAAGACGTATTGTTTGAAGGGGTTTATTGGAATGACCCCAAAGTTTTAAATCAAACAGGAGGGAGAGCAATTAATCTAAGCTTGCTAGTATAGCATATATCTGATTTAATATTTGATACGTGGATCGCAATCCAAAACAAAAAAAAAAAAAAAATTGATCTGCATCGAGTTGCCCGTTTTGAGAAATGATTTGACCCATTCCCGAAAATGGGTCTCACGTCTTTTAAGGCCCCATAGCATAAGGAGAAAGGGCTCAAGGATTCTTGCTATGGCTCAAGAAGTCCTTATGCTACAAGTGAAAGTTCTTTATTTTTCTCTAGCACTTCTAGAACACTATTGATACCAGAGTCCTGCTTAACAAAAAACGTCCTCCTCCAAGTGAAGTCCTCTGCTTTTTCATAATGACTAAGATAAAGTATAGTTACCTAATCCAAACGTAATAACAAAGATATAATTTAGCTATCTAATCTAAACTAACTGGCGAAGTTGTAAGTGATTTAAATAACCTGCTCTTCAGACATTCAAACCACAAGGACTATTATATGTGAAAACACAAACAGGACATTCATCCACATTATATCAAGAAAGAACCTGCAATTTCACGAAATCTTTCAGTGTATCGAGGCACCAAGCAACAAAAAGAAAATATATATACACCCGAAGATTTTTCCAGCTTTTACAAGCGGCAAACAGGCAGCAAAATATGAAGACTAAGGGTCCGTTTGGTTGGACTGAAAATATTTTCCCATCGAAGTCATTTTCCTGGAAAATCACTTCCTTCCCCATAATTTTCCAGTGTTTGGTTATTAAGTGAAAATATTTTCCAAATTCCTTTTTTCATAATTTTCCGGTGTTTGGTTTGTTACTGAAAATATTTTCTGATATATTTGTTGATATGTTGCAAATATTTTTTTTACTCTCAAAACATTTATTTCATTACAAGTTAATTTTAGTTTCTATCCATTATAATCAAATTATCATTTCTATAAAATATCTATTCATATTATACCATGAATTCTTAAATGGAATTATTAATGGAATCTTGGATTTATTCATAATTTGTTAATTCTTGCTGCCGACCAATGGAGCTTTCGATTAGCAAAGTCCAAGGCCAATTACCAATAAACCACCTTAATATGTACAGCAGCTCAGTACAGAGACAGAGACTGCTGGTGCTAGGCCAAAAATTTAGCATCATGCAGCCTTGTGCAAATGTCAATCCACAAAGAGGAGTTCTAGCAGAGTAGCACTTTCACCCTCATCCATATTGCCAAAGAGAAATGAAAACCTGTGCCAGAGCCTGTTAAGATGCAACCCCCTCCCAAAACAGCAATGCATGCGACTATTGCAGATCTTAGATTGGACCTCATAATGCCACACTCTGTTAAAGGCCATAAGCAAAAATTGTCCTCCTTCCTAAAGAAAACAAAATTCAGTTACATGCACTTCAGATTGCATACTAAACCCATGTACCATGGAATAAGCATGCTTGCTACAGAATATACAAAACTTCGCTAAAGACAACCAAAACTCCTCTCATGCCATCGAAGTAGAATTTGCAACTTCAAAGTACTTTATTCAACGCCCCAATCTTTCTTGAACCTCTCGAGAGAAATCAAACGAAGTCTTTGACTCTTCGCCATAAATGCTTTTCCTAGCTTCTCATTTTGCACCAAATGCTCGAATACCAAGTCCAGAAATTCTTCGCTATACCCTTCTATATTCATAATCTCTTCATGTAGTTGGTTGACATCAAGCTTGTTTGCACTAATTTTGTTCAAAGCAGCTGCCACTTCTCCAAGTTGTTGAGACATCTTTTCAATGTCTTCATTGCTGCGATTTCTTTTACGATGTTGTTTGGTTCCCGATGATGTTGCTCTCACTTCTGAGGATCTTGCACTAGTCACATCCTTTTGTTCTACACTTGTCTCTTCACTTGTCTCCACACTTGTCTTAGGAACAAATGGAGTTTCCAAATTCACATCGACAAATGATTTTGCAAAAGACCCGGTGGCCAGATCTTTCCCAACCACAACAGCCATTTCATCATACAACTCGATTTTATTCTGGATATACTTGTCATGACCTGGATTTTTCTGCGTAATCATAAACCAGAAATTTCAATCAACAATATAACAAATCCAATTTTGCACTAACAAATCCAGGTTTAGTGCAAAAATTCAAAAGAACAAGAAGTCCTCATTTGACATTCTTAACTCCATTAAATTACCTGGATATAGGCATGATACACACTAGGACTGGCCGTTATCATCTTCAAAGTATCATCCCAGCCAAATCCACTTTTTTCACGAATTTTTACTATGGTGGACCAAGATGATCGCACTGTTCTTAGATGATTTTCCACATGGTCTACCGAGCACGTAACCCCAAACTTATCTTTATTGTCGTTCGATGGTTGTTCGCAATGAGGAGTGACGAAGATTGAAAAGCTCTTTTTCATTTTGAGGGGGATTGTCATCATACTCCTTTAGGTGATATCGAACTCCAGAATAAGGAGGAATGAAACCGTTGCGAATGCCATATCCAGCATCTACAAGATAGTACTTGTCTAAAATTGAAAAAAAAAAGTTACTTTTGCCTAATCTAACAATGTTTTGCATAATTATACGACTCACATAAATTAAGACAAGTACCTTGCAGTACTTGTAGACCCCTTGGTCTTGTAAGAGCATCTTCAAGAACACGAGAATCGTGTGCCGATCCTTCCCAACCAGCAAGCACGTATGAAAACTTGAGGTCGAAAGAAATAGCAGCTAACACATTTTGAGTTGGGTAACCCTTTCGACCTCGAAATTTTCCTTGAATTTCAAGGGGTACACTTGCAACAACATGTGTCCCATCTATAGCCCCTACACAATCCTATTTTGTGATATCAATTAGATATAAAATAATTTCTACTATTTGAGTTAATTAATTTTTATACAAAGAACTAGACTTACAGCAAACCAGGGGTAGTATCTTCGACTATTACGGATCTCTCGTGGAGTCACACCATTTGGCAATTGTATTAAATCTGGATATAGTTTCAATATGGCATCAAGTACAATGGAAAAATAGCGGTGTATGGTTTCAGTTGACCTATACAAGTACCCCCCAACCACTCGAAACCTCAAATTATAGCCAACTATTTGCAGAAACATTAACAATTGCTCTCTCACTGACATATGAATGGTAGGTTGTAATAATCCTCTAATGGTGAGAGTATTTAGTAATTGGAAAAATGTAGTTTGGTCCATTCTAATTTGGTCTATGCAATACGAACTACTTCCATATAATATGCTATCCATGTAATCCTCTCTAGCTCGCTCCCTATTAACATGAGGTGGTTTAGGTATAACAACTGGAGTTTTATAGACTTCAAGAGCTGCATATCCTGCTGCTAGGACTGAAGTGGCAGCACCAATTACAATAGCATCCTCATCATCATCACTACCGGGATCCATCTATGAAAATTCACGTAGCAGTAGACTATTAGTAGTGTACCAGAAAAAGCTAGAGTAATGCAGGGGTCTCAATTGCAGAGTGATGCAGGGGTCTCAAATGCTCCTCAAAAGAAACTGATTGATCGTTCATGGGATATCTTGGGATTGACCTTTTAATTTAGAAACATATTATATCCTAGAACATTTTGGGCATCCATCAAATGTGGCACCAGATAATAAAGCGAAAAAAATGACATCTACAAAATCAAAATTCATGTCGGAGGATCAAACGAAAGAAGCTAGAGACAATTAAAACTACAAAAGAATCAGCCCGTGGCTTCACAAACTCAATGAATTCACTAAAACTTTTACAAATGGTCTAAAACCCCCAAAACTCAGAAGCCAAATTAATTCATTAGCATCAATCAAATCAGATTTAACCCTAATCAGGTAAGAACAAACTAAAACAAAAGCTATTGTAGGAACGGGAATCTAAAAATTCTAATGGTATCTAGGCATTTGCACATGCACTAGTGTTTCCAGAACAATGGCAGGATCATATAATACCTCTGCTTAACGTTGCTTACAGAATTTTCTATTGAATTAATAATACCCTTAATTTATCTAGCCAAGCAAGAATCACAGGCTATCATAAGCATATCATACCCCCTGCTTTTCTTATTTCGGAAATTTTTGTCTGGTCAAATCTATTATGAATTAGGAAATGTATTTGAGTTAGACGCAATTATCAATGAACTCTTGCAACACGCCATTGTTAGGGGACAAAACAGTGATAAGGTGACGAATAGCTTGCTCGTATAACCAATTAACCAAAAATGAATTTCTCCTTTCGTATCCAAAAAATTCTCCAGATATTGACAGCATATCTATGCAACCAATTGTAGGATTTGTTTATAGGCGGTACAGATACCACCTCCGCCACTATGGAATGGGCAATGGCGGAGCTTCTTCACAATCCAGACAAGATGGCAAAGGCAAAGCAAGAATTAAACCAAAAAATTGGCTTGTCAGAGTTGGAGAGAGAGAGAGAGAGAGAGGGAGATGATCTGTTACCTCCGAAATTGGGTCTTTGTCAGAGTTGGAGATGCCGCCTGCGAAGAAGGAGGGATTTGTTTGCTGATGAGATGTCGCCGGAGGCTTTTGGTTGGACTGAAAGCTTTTATTTGCCGGAGATGAGGAGATGTCGCTGCGAAAAAGAAGACTGCTTTTCAGGAAGGAAAATAACTTCACAAAGACAGATGAGGAAGTTGTTTTCCTCCGCTGGGTGTAATTGATTTTCTATCGGAAATTATTTTTCCAAAATAATTGACAACCAAACAAAAGAAAATATGGAAAATGTTTTCCGGAAAACCTTTTCCTTCCAAACAAACAGACCCTAAATGCACTTATTTTCAGGTTTTATTCCAAAAGTTGATTTCCTATGACCATATGCCCGATTATGTCCAAGTTTGTGCCAAATTCAGTTATTTTTAGATTTTATTCCAAAACTTGAGTTCCTATAATTATATGTATGATTATGTCCAAATTTGTTCACAAGGATTGTATGATTATTCTGGTTAAGCAATTGGCTAGGACAAAAACACTACTAACATGCAAAGAAGAATCCTGCTAGAGTTTAAACCCAAAAAAAAAAATCAAAATAAAAATGATGAACAAGATTACTTAATTTTTAAAAATTATGAAATAGTGTATTCTCTTGGATGGATTTTGAAATTTAGATAACAGCAGATGCCTGTATACAAAATTATCTGGTATTATTGTGAGATCCCCCTAAATGCAGGTTCCTAGAGAAACAGGCAAGTTTGACTGAAAAGTGATACTGTTTCAGTGAGAACATGGTCAAACTTTGTTGCACTTTTTCTGTTGACCAGCCTAAAAATAAGCAGTGTGAGACGTTTATGGACTAACTGGACGGGTCTATTTGTTATGACTCCATGACTTTCAGGGATTGTTTTGTTATTTTGCCAAATCATAGGGACAATCTCATAGTTTGGTCAAACCTCAAGGGATGTATATGTAATTAACAGTTAATTCCATCTTAGACAGATAAAGCCGAAGCACAAGAATTGCAACCAGTCAGCAGTTCCAGCAGTCAATAGTTATCAATTTAAATTCTCATATATTTAGTCCAATAATTCCCATTAACTCTTTTTTGCGCATGAAGGCTCCACAATAAATGAATGCTAAAAACTCCTATAACAGTTAAGCTGGTGCTCACATGACCACAAGCCTTTGTTGTATTGAATGAAGGACTTTAAAGTCTTTCAATACCAAACACTGCAGCCACCTGTTGTACAATTGGTTGTACTAATAGTGCTACAAAATATTAGAAGACCAACTTGTCCATAATGAGGCAGATGAAATTTATGAAGTCAATTCTTTACTCGATCGTGTAAAATGTTCACATTCTTGTATGAGCTATCACTGAAACTTGGGTACTAATAACATTTTAATTGTCCATCAAATTGACTTGTTAAGGTGCCTTTCCTTTTTTTCATTTCAAGTTAACTGGAATGGGGAACAAAGAAAATATCTAATTAAATGGCCATGAAATAAAGAGAGAGCAAGTTAGAACAGCTTACATCTACTTCAGGGTGTAAAGTAAGTTCAGCATAAACTTCATCTGTCCCTTGTTCTTCCTACAGAGCAAGCCAAAACAATGCACATAGTGATAAATGCAATGTAAAAGCACATCAGAATAAAGAACGACTATATACCAGAAGCATAACAGGATCCATTTTAGTAGAAAATCTCAGAAGACAAATCAAACAATTGTCTCCAACAGAAGAAAACAACAGTGAAAATGTACTCGAACCAAACAGAACTTAATACTAACGAAACTCAACAATTTCTATCCTGCAAGGAAAAGGGATTAGAGATCAAGTTTTACATAGTCCAGGTGACCCTGTGAAAGTAGAAAACTCTTTCCGCCTCACAAGGAACATCAACAATGGCTGCTGCACAAGCCCTTCCATACCTCATTCTAGCTCATTGTTTATATATATATATATATATATATATATATATATCATCTCCTAGGTGTAGCCAAACTATGCTTACAAAAAGTGCCTAAAGCAAAGCACCTACCCAGCTTGACTGCTCAGAAAACAGCCTAGCAGTGAACCTTAAAGGGAAAGAAAAAATATGTGATCTCCCGTTCTTTTGTTCCTCCACCCCCAAACCCCCACCCCCCCCCCCCTTCCTCCCTCCTACTAAAGCAAAGGCAAGTGAATAGCAGTATAGATATTATAACGAAAGGTTTGACTTCTTAGCCTTTCCCTCATTCCTCATATTTTGACTGAGCAACTTCAAAGGTTCACAAAATTGGACTAGTTAAAATTATAATAATAAAAAAATACAATAAAAACTCAAGACCATATTAACTTTGAACAGCAGATTTATACTGCCAAACTCTGCCATCTGGAATAACTTGTAACCAGCAAACCAAGCCATTTCCAGATAATGTACCAAGCAAGTTATATATGTGTCTCAATATTCAGCACATAAAACCAAAACCCCATCAAAGCTTCCCATTTCCACGAGAAGATACAAAAGTGAATTAGTAAACCCCAAATGTAAAATTAAAAAGAAAAACAGCTTACTCATTTTGAACAAAAGTACTTAGGTAATGAGAAGACTAACTAAGAAAAGGGGACAAACATTGAGCTACACATGAAAACCTTAGGAATTTCTTGGCAATTGCATGAGTCAAAGACTATTATAATCTCTTGGATAAACTCTTGAAACCAGAGATTGAGAAATACTGAACTGGACCTTTGAGTATGAGCAGGAACTTAACAGCGGTACAAAGGAAAATGAGAATGACCAATGGGTCTTTGAGGGGAGTTAATGGGGCATATGATTTTTTGCCTGCTAATCTGATGAGTTTAGACACCAAGAATAAGGACAAAAGGGAGCTAAGGTGTAGAGACGACTATCCAAAAAGTGCAAAAATTTGCAAAAGAGGAGAATCAAGCTTGTACAATATCTAAAATGAAATACAACTACAGAATTGGAATCTCAAATTATCTAGTTCAGGAAGAAGAAAAGGTCACACAGATGCAAAGCATCATAAAAGGAAAAGAACAAGTAAATGCTTTACCTGAATGACCACAAGGACTTTATGCAGATAATAGATACCATTCTCACTTGTTGTATACTAGGTTAATATTCAGTGAAATCACTGGAAGTTTGCAGACATTTGTTTATGCATTACATACAGGAATAACAGCAAGAACTAGTATTTGATTTCATGATTTTTTTACAACTTAGTAGACCTCCACAGAACTTTCAGTGCAGTCATTGCAGTCAGCTACGTTCCTTGTCTTTGCATTCTATCTCATCATATCACATTCTGCGAGATTGGAAAATCACCATTAATACCTAGGTGTATGTCCGGGATAATCCTTTGTTCCATAGCCCTGGGGCTATTTACAACTACACAATTAAGAATTCACATATGTACCAGTACTAGCACTGCATCAAAGATGCAGTCATCGATTCTCCCGAGAGGTCACAATTGCTGTGAGATATAAAAAGGCTTTTTTGTTCTGCTACTAGTACTTGCTCTGCTATTCTGCCCAAGCCAAGCAGCCGCCACCCCCTCCCTGCACAAAAGAAAAAAAAAATGATAAGAGAGCCACCTCTTCCAATGATGTTCTTGTAGATCTGTGAAAGAAAATATTTGGAATTTTGAAGTGGTTGTCCCCCTTTTGAAACTATGATCCTCCATCTACACCTTTCTGTTCATCCCTTTTGCAACCAATCCTAATGTGATGCTGATGTCTTTTTTCTCCCCCCCCCCACCACACACACACACACCAAAACAAACTGAAAAAAACCCAGTTCACCATGAAATCTCAATTCAAGAAGCTCCTGAACATTACTACTACTATTGTTTTAGTATTACTGATATTACTACTGCTGCTACTATTATTATTGTCACTTGCAATTATTTACTACACAAAAATATGTTCAACATGTATGATATGCAGACAGCAGAATCCCAACTCAATCTTAAGAGGTAAGATGCAGAAAGTTCTGCTGAGCCTGTGCTAACATCAAACTGAAATGTTAGTGCACCCAACAAAACCTATCCTAAAGGCATCTTCAAGGTTGGTTCCAGTTCTGAAAATTATTTATTATTACAAATATGGTTAAGCTTTCAAAGTAGCGGTAGTGCTAAGTCATCATAAACAAAAGGAAAAAATCTACATGCATTTTTGAGTAACCATGATCATTTCAAGATTGTTTCACTAAACAAATCACTTCAAGCAATAACTCTACTATGTGATACTAAAGTAAAAATACTGTAAT